>NC_079438.1:32029499-32046999 GCF_903798145.1 Danio aesculapii | reverse complement strand
TGAAAAAAAAAGGACTGGGTGTGTTTATTTCACCCCAATATGACAGTCTATACACCATACATGCACATATGTCTGTCCAAACAGCTTGAAAAGTAGATTTTTCACCATAGGTGCCCTTTAAGAAATGTATATTTATATTCAGCAAGGATGTATTAAACTAATCAGAAGTGAGAGTTTACATTTTTGTTTCATATAACATTACTGTTCAATTTAAACTTTCAATTTATCAATGAATCTTGAAAACAATAAAACAAAATGAAAATCACAAATATTACTTCATCAGCATCACATCTGCATATTAAATAAGTTCAGAAGATTCATATGATGTAATTTAATACAACTTACTTCTTTCAATGTCAAAACTTTCCTAAAATAACTGCAATGAAGACAAGTAACAGATGCATAATGATATAGACATGTAACGTGCATCAAGATATGCAATGGAAATTCATATTAATTAATCCTCTGCTTAAAGTTACCTGTGTTTCCTGTATCTCTGTGATCAGCTCCCTTCATAAATTTAGAAATCTTGTATTTTCTGTAGCAGGGGGTTATTCTGTCACTCCTGAAACCACAGAACACTTTTTTACTTAACATTTGTTTAAGATAACGTTACCATGAAATATCAAAACACGATTGAACTTTTGATTCACACTCCTTTACAGTAATGTTACAATGCATATTTTAGAGAACATATAGAGTACATTTAATAAAACATTGACAAAACCTCTCATCTACACATAAAGAATAAATAAAAGTCAAAACTTTAATTAACAAGTTAAACAAGAGCTAAATTAGTTAGCGTAATGTTGCTCCAACGCTAACGTTACCAGTGCTAATATGCTAACAAACTTTTATGAAGACTAACCACTTATATAACATTAATATTCAACAGAATATACATCAATTACTTATAATAAAAGTGTGAGGAACAGTTTTATGTAGTATTTGCTTTGTTTTAGGGACTAAACCAACTGAAAACAGTGAAAACAGCAGCGTGAGAGAAGTTGTGTCATGTTGTTGCCTCGTTTCCCACAGCAATGCCCTCTCCGCTCCAGTGTTGGAATGAAACGCACGCACACATCCAAGTCTTCTTCATGGTTTTTTTATTGGCTGTTGGCATACAACTTTACGATGCATTTCCGCCATCTACTGGTTAGGAGTGTGGATCAGAAGGAAAATTTCTTTCCTCTAATACTTATTAATTTATATTCTATTATACAACCCAGTTTCTCTAAGAAATATTAATAACTTTCAATTTACTATCTCCTACTCCGCTACTTAACGTACAATTAATATCTATATTTACCTTATTTTCCTCAATGTTTATAATCATATTCCGTTCCCTTTTATATGATGGGCATTTCTTTATGATATGTTCTATACTTTCCTCTTCATTACAATATCCACTTGAATGTTTTCCTATTCTAAAAAGTTCACTATTCAGAGCAGTATGTCCAAACCTTAACCTTGATATAACGGTTTCCACAAGTCTATTTCTCCCTACTGTTCTGTTTTTAGCCACCATCCTCTGGATCACGTAATACCATCTTCCTGTTCTTTTTTCCTCCCATTTCTTTTGCCATCTCTCCCTCACATATTTTCGAATAATTGTCTTCATTTCGTTTTTACTAGTTCTTAAAAACATGTCAATTTCAGATGTTTTTGTGGCCACCTTTGTACATTAATCTGCTTCTTCGTTCCCTACAATTCCAACATGTGCTGGAACCCAGATAAAAGCTAAAATGATCTCCATCTGTTGAATTCTGTATATTGATTGTAAAATTTCTATAAAAATATATGATCTACATTCTAAATGTCCTGTTTTAAATACTTGAGAGTTTTTGACGAAGTTTAGTCAAGGAGCAAAGATAAATAATGTCATTGTAATTCTGCTCCTAAAATTCCTGATTGTTGAATCTCCTACAATCAGTGTTCTTATCTGGGCTGCGTTCGGTGCAGAATGCTGCTGTCTGGTCGGCCTTGAGTCTCCGTTCCATGCAGAATTAGCTGCTAAGTCATGCGATCTCTGTCTGACTGCATTTGGGGATTCTTCACCCACATTACTCAAAGCTTCATATCTTTTCTGAAGCTGTACTTGAGTTCAAGCTGTATTTGGGGTAGAGGAAGCTAATGCAGCAGCGAATGATCTTTGTGATCTGACCCCACGAGTACCTTTTCGTCTCGCACCTTATTTATGCTATCAGTTATCATGCTTACTTTCAACTTTTTCATTCTGTTCTTCTGTGCTCAAAACAGTAGGTGGAGTAGATTTATGGGAATTACCAGCTCTATGCTGTGAGGGTCCATGATGAAGTTTGATCCGGCAGTTCTGGTCAGATCTCAAGTAGCTTTGTTTCAAGAACTGCAATCTTTTGTAGAAGTCTGCAGCAGTGAGATTCTTAATCAATCTGAACCAGAGGGACTTTCGCAGCTGACTGTGGAAGGAATGTAAGCTGCTGGTAGCGGGAGAATTGTTTAGTCAATAATTCCACTCTTGTTAGAAAAGATGTATTCTGGAAATTTGTAGAATTCGATGTTGATCTTCAAGCTGTGTCGTTTGAGCACTGTGCTGATAGGCTCAAGTTAAAATTAGAGTATAAAATATAAAAAGCAAGAGTGCAAAGAGCGGAACAGTAAGCAAAGACGTCCGAACAGTGGCAAAGCAGGAAGTAGAATCTCAATAATATCTTTATTAAATACTTGTATTGTATTCATTTGTTACAGAAAATAAAAGAATCATGCAAGGATGCAATTATCTATTTTGAAGGAAAGTTTAAATGTATCTAAACATGGGTACACAATGTTTTTCATTCAAAAAATGAAAGGATTGGTGACGTGGACAGAGTGTAAGGGACTTAACACAAGGCAAGTTTGGTTCAATATATTTTATTTTATGTCAAAAGATTTGTCTTAACATGCATCGCATGTTTGTTATAATGTCAGAGTGAAAAAATTCAAAAGA
The DNA here is from genome assembly GCF_903798145.1 of Danio aesculapii. Taxonomy (NCBI): domain Eukaryota; kingdom Metazoa; phylum Chordata; class Actinopteri; order Cypriniformes; family Danionidae; genus Danio; species Danio aesculapii. The sequence goes on along the minus strand of NC_079438.1, from coordinate 32,044,034 downwards.
AAACCATTAAATGGCATAATGATTCTGCTTGTTCACAGGAGGTGCTTAATTTAGTTTTTCTCAAGCGATACATCAGCAAGACTAATGCTTGACACTTAAATTTTAAAGGGATAGTTCACTCAAAAATGAAAATAGTGGCATATTTTACTCATCCTCTGCTTGTCTCAAAATTAGTTAGATTTTTTTTGTTCTGTTGAACACAAGATATTTTTTTTGAAGAGATGTGGTTACCTGGATCAATTTACTTCCTTAGTCTTTGTTTTTCCTTCTATGGACATCAATAGTTAGAAAGATGATGAAAGTAGTTACCCCACCTTTAAAACTTTCCTTAAACCGTTTTGTGAATTTTTTGAGCATCCTGCTGACGGGAAAAGCCCGGTTGACCAACTACTGTCCCTCACACTGGGACGAAATACAGCAGCAGAATATTCCCTCACATGCCGTACTCTCGCAGCACAAATGTTATGGGTAGTAGATACCCTCTAACTACTTTTTCGCCGGGGGTTGACCACAACATTACAGTCTGAACTGGCTTGCCACGATGAAGGAAAAAACCTAAATGAACTCATTGAACTTACCATTCGCATTGACCATCTCATTTGAAGTAGAAGAAACCCCGGCTCCATGTCCCATCCTGTTCCTGAAAACTCCCACGATGAACCAATGCAGCTGGGGTTCACACGTTTGACCCAGGAGAAAAGAGATCATAGATTACAGAATCATCTTATTGCCGGACATGTCAAATCCACTTGCCCCGTACTCCCATCGGGTGAGTCCCTCTACTGGTCCCTAATTTTTCAGTGTACTCATTCCTGTAACGATTATCGACAACAGTGAAAGTACCAACACCACTGCTTTGATAGATTCAGGTTCTGCAGGAAATTTCATAGCCAAAAAATTCGCACAATGCCATAAACTCTCTCAGCACTTGTGACTCATGTCTTGCGGTGGAAGCTCTAGATGGTCACCCTGTTGGAGAAGGATGAATCCGCAACATCACCACTGAAATGCACCTGCAAGTTGGGGTGTTACACACTGAACGAGTACAGTTTCATATAATTGAATCAATTAACCATTTAGTGGTCCTGGGTCTGCCCTCGTTACGTCATCATAATCCACACATTTCATGGAAAGAAGGGCAAATTCTCAGATGGAGCTATTCTTGCATAACTCACTGCATACAACCCTTACAGAAAATCCCTGTCAGAGCGCTTACGCTAACCATCACTCCGGAGGATGAACAGGTACCCATTGTATACCATGATTTAATTGAAGCCTTCAGCAAACAGAAAGCCACTCAATTACGACAACATTGCTCCAGTGACTGCGCCATTATATTACATCCTGGTTCCGTACCTTCTAAAGGAAGAATATTCCTGCTTTCTCAACCCGAGTTGAAGGCCATGGCTGAATATATCAAAGTGGAGTTGGCTAAAGGCTTTATCCGACCCTCTACTTCCCCAGAATCTGCTGGATTCTTCTTTATTAAAAAGAAAGATGGCAGTTTACGACCTTGAATCGATTACAGAGGATTGAAAGAAGTAACCATCAAGTTCCATTATCCCTTGCCCCTCGTTCCTCCTGCATTGGAACAGTTGAGACAGGCTAATTACTACACCAAGCTCGATTTACGCAGCGCATACAATCTCATCAGAATCCGTGCTGGAGACGAATGGAAAACAGCATTCTCCACCACTTGGCCTAGCTAACTGTTCATCTGTATTCCAATGATTTATGAATGACGTATGTCAAGATATGTTGGACAAATGGGTTACCATCTACATCGACAACATCCTCATCTATTCTAATACCATGGATGATCCAACATAAATTATATGAGAAGGTGGATAAGTGTGAGTTTCACTGGACACAGATCGCTTTTCTGGGTTACATTATCAGTGCGGAGGGAATTGCTATGGATGACGCTAAAGTGCAGGTGGTACAACAATGGCCATTACCCAAAACCCTAAAGGAAATACAACATTTTTTGGGCTTTGCAAATTTTTACAGATGCTTCATCAGAGGTTTCAGCTCCGTAGCAGTTCCATTAACCGGTATGACAAAAAGAAATGCAACTAAACTATCATTTAGTACAGCCCCTGCCCACTTCCCATCGTCCGTGGTTGCACATCGCAGTGGATTTCATTACTGATCTTCCCATGTCAAAAAAATTGTCATTTTATTGGTGGTCGATCGTTTCTCCAAGGCTTGTCGGTTAATCCCGTTACCCAAACTTCCCTCTGCATCTGAGACTGCTGAAGCACTATGTAACCAGGTATTTCGGGTCTTTGGATTACCGGATTACATCGTATCAGATCGTAGTGCCTAGTTTACATCCCGAGTATAGGCAGCACTTTGCAGACACCTCAACATTAACGTCAACCTCACGTCAGGTTATCATCCTCAGCCTAATTGACAAAATGAACGTCTAAATCAAGAAGTCATTTGCTTTCTCCGCTTTTAATGTTGCAACGACAACATGAATGGAGCCGTTATCTGATGTGGACAGAGTATGCACAAAATTCGCTGATATTCGCAGAGTACGCGCAGAATTCGCTGATAAAACCCAGTACACAGGCCTAATACACACTGGAAAAGGAGATCAGAGTTGCAAAAAGGAACTATTCTGAGAAACTAAGAAGTCAATTCTCTTCCAGCGACTCAGCATCTGTGTGGAAAAGCTTGAAAAACATCACAAACTACAAGACACCATCCCCCAGCACTGTAGACAATGAACGACTTGCAAACGACCTTAATGAGTTTTATTGCCGGTTTGAGAAAACCCCCCACACACACTCTGAACTGCTCTTCACGCCACCATTAACACCTCCACCACCCCCCACCTCCCCCATACCTGCACTTCAGTTCAGTGAAGATGAGGTGCGCCAGGTCTTCCGGAAACAGAAGAGGAAAAAAGCACCAGGCCCAGATTTTATAACACCAGCCTGTTTAAAATCCTGTGCTGACCAACTGGCCCCCATCTTCACCCTGATCTTCAACAGATCACTGGAGCTGTGTGAAGTGCCCTCCTGCCTCAAAGGCTCTACCATCATCCCCATCCCAAAGAAACCCAAACTTACAGGACTAAATGACTACAGACCGGTGGCGCTAACATCTGTGGTCATGAAGTCTTTTGAAAAACTGGTGCTGGCCCACCTGAAGGACATCACTGAACCCTCACTGGACTCTCTTCAGTTTGCGTACAGAGCAAACAGGTCTGTGGATGATGCAGTAAATATGGGACTGCATTATGTTCTGCAACACCTAGACAGACCAGGGACCTATGTGAGGATCTTGTTTGTTGACTTCAGCTCAGCGTTTAACACTATCATCCCAAAACTTCTCCTGCCCAAATTAACTCAGCTCTCTGTGCCCACCTCTGTCTGTCAGTGGATCAACAGCTTCCTAACGGACAGGCAGCAGCTGGTGAAGCTGGGAAAATTCTCATCCAGTATCCGCACAATCAGCACTGGCCCAGGGGTGTGTCCTCTCCCCACTGCTCTTCTCCCTGTACACGAATGACTCCACTTCAAAAGACTCCTCTGTGAAGCTCTTGAAGTTTGCCGACGACACCACACTTATCGGCCTCATTCAGGAGGTTAAGGAGTTGGCTGTCTGGTGCAGTCACAACAACCTGGAGCTCAACACGCTCACAACAGTGGAGATGATAGTGGACTTCAGGAGAAACCCCCCTACTCTCCCACCACTGAGCATCATGGACAGCATTGTGGCAGCAGTGGAGTCATTCAGGTTCCTGGGCACCACCATCTCTCAGGACCTGAAGTGGGACACTCACATTGACTCCATTGTCAAAAAAGCTCAACAGAGGCTGTGCTTTCTTTGTCAGCTGAGGAAGTTCAACCTCCCAAAGGAGCTGCTGAAACAGTTCTACAGCTCCATCATTGAATCAGTCATCTGCACATCAATAACTGTCTGGTTTAGCTCAGCTACTAAATACGATCTCCAAAGACTACGTTGAATAGTTCGGACTGCTGAGCGAATCACTGGTACAACCCTTCCTACTCCCCAAGAACTGTACTTATCCAGAGCAAGCAGAAGGGCTGCTAAAATCACTCTGGACCCCTCACACCCAGCACACTACCTCTTTGAACTTTTACCTTCTGGTTGACGCTACAGAGCACTGCGCACCAGAACAGCCCGACACAGAAACAGTTTCTTCCCTCAGGCAATCCATCTCATGAACACTTGATAATTATTGTGGAACCAACATCACTACTTGCTATACACTTTTATACACATATACACTTATTTAACAACACACTTTACATGCCAATTTGCACATAACAGCTGCACATATAACGTTGTATATAGTAATATACCTGTACATACACTTGTCAATTTGTATATTTGCATTCACTACTTACTTCTTTAAAATATATTTATTATCTGTTTTTTGTCCTGTCTCTGTTATCCTGTTGCACTGTAGAAGCTCTGTCACGAAAACAAATTCCTCGTATGTGTGAACATACCTGGCAATAAAGCTCTTTCTGATTCTGATTCTACTGGCATTACCCCCTTCAAGTGCATGGAGTGCAGTCTCCTGGTCAGGAGAACCAACAGAATTACCCGCTGTCACAGACTGGCTTCAACGCAGGAGGAGGTTTGGAATCAGGCTCATGCTCATTTAATGCGAGAAGTGAGGAGGAGAGAGATTCAGGCTAATCGCCACCGCCGACCTGGACCCACTTATCATCCAGGACAATGGGTCTGGTTGTCTACCCGAGACCTTTGATTGAAACTACCTTGCCGCAAACTCAGTCCCAGGTATGTAGAGCCATTCAAAATTTTATGCCAGATTACTCCTGTGACTATTTTCGTACCTCTCCTACTTTTCACATGTCATTACTCAAACCCGCTGGGTGTCCACGAGAGGTGGAACCCGAGGAGGGATCGGAGCAAAGTAACCCTCTGCTGTTTACGATTGAAGGTGAAGAAGCCTATCTCGTTCGATAATTGCTGGATTCTCAACGCCAGTGTGGTGGCCTATATCTGGTGGACTGGGAGGGTTACGGTTCAAAGGAACAATCCTGGGTGCATGCCGGAGACATTCTAGACCCAACTCTTACTGAGCAGTTCCACCAGAGGTTTCCGTAGAAACCGGCCCCCCAACAGCACGGTAGACCCCGGCGTCAAGTGCATTCTCGCTCGCGGGGGGTGGGGTTCTGTTGTAAGTGAGATAACCACGTGAGGTAACCACGCTTACGCTACTGATCAATGCGAAGTCTTGATTTGCCCAGCAGTCATTACCGAGCGTTTGCATTCTATTCTTGCCTGATCTGTGTACTGAACTCTAGCCCGTTTCTTTGACTGTGATTGTCATCCGCCTGCCCTGAACTCTAGCCTGCTTCATCGAATGTTCTCTGCCTGCCCCCAACCTGTCCCACGACCTGATTCCTGGTTTGTCACTTTGTTTTATTTACATTTTTGTGATTGTGCTAATAAAGCTTGTAAAAGGATCCAATGGCTTGTGACTCATCACAACAACCTAGTGTATAATTATGTTTTCCTGATAATTTCTTGTTTGGTTAATTGTATCAGTGTGTATATATTTAAATGTATCAATATTTTATTGTCTGACCAGCAATGTGATTGTGAATGGTTGTCATGTCGCTGGGAAGGAATAGTGAGTGGGATGGATTAGTCATGTCCACATGTTGATGGTTTTCCTGCCTTTGGCCCAGGATGCCAAATAGCTCCAGCACCCTTGCAAAGACAACTGAAGAATATTTTCTTATTATTACTATTTTTTTTAATCTTTATTTCAATTTCAAGATAAATATACAAAAAAAAAAATATTACAAAAAAATAGGGAAAAAATGAATGCATCATTTAAATACTCCTCTCTGATAAAGTGGACCTAACAGTATCCTTTTACTGCATAAATGTGCTATCCGTGTACCACAAGTTAAAAAGTGCAGTTTTCTCAAGGATTTACTGTAGTTGCCTTTCAGTTTTGTTAATTTCAGATGAAGACCAGTATCGATTGGGGTGGATAAAAGTATTGTGTCTTGGTGGTTGTGTTCTGCAATCCAAGCCATGTGACATCAGAGGTCTTCATGTTTTTCAGGTGAGTCACCAGTTTTGGCACCTTCAGAATTAAATGCAGGAACTTCTAATGACAAAAATAATGAAAATGATTAATTTATGTGTAAAAGTACAGAAACTTTGTAATACGTCATGGCCCTCAGATCATTTTGTCATGTTTTTTCAAGTTATTTACCCATAATAACTTCTCTAAATGATGACTCTCATAACAATATTTTCTCTTAATAATGATTTGCTTTCTCATAATAATGATACTTTGAGTTTAGAATATACTGAGGAAAACATCATGTTCATAATACAAATATTGCTAGAATTCCTTTATTCCACGCGATATACAATGGGACCTAGGGATATGAAGTGGAATGATGTATGTGGCCAGACCATTTTAGATGCACCGCACTACTTTAGCCAGAGTTCACTATTGCCATTTCAGATATTTTTACACTCTATCTGGCAGCGTTGTGTGAATGCACGTTTATCAGACTGCTGCAAGCGAACTGGCACAGTATACAAGAAATTGAGGACCGAAATCTAAAATTATCATTCTGTTTCTAAATCTATTCCACATGTCAGAGTTGATATATTGTGTGTAAACACAGCAAAGCAAATTGTTCTCATTACTGGAGTACCTTCTGGAGTATAACTTAAATCAGCTTTTCTCAATCCCCATCCTAACTAGCCACATTTTTGTGCATTTCATATGCTTCTCTTATCACTACAGACATTTGTTCTTCTTTGGTCATTCATATGCGTTCCCATGGCGTATTTTGTTACCAAGCAGTCATTAGCACACGCTGTCCAAAGATCCGCCACTGACAACCTTTGCTGCAGCTCATACTATTTATTTACAGAGTAAGTAAAATCCGCCGCAGTATGCAAATTCTTTATGTTTGACTGAAATATTTAGTCTCTATGAAGTTTTCCCATGTTACAGTAAGTACTGAAGATTATATAGGGACCCTCTAAGTCTAAACACAGGTCATGTATGAAGCGCTTATTCTATCCAGCTGGTTGTCTGATAACAGCGTTGTGAAGGAGAGAAACTGATGTAATGATCTCTTAATTATCACCAAATGTCCTGGTAGTGACAAATAGTTTTTGTTTTAGATTTAATTTTATTACTTTAATTTCTTATCCATTTACAATCATCCTCAATAATTTTGTTAATCATTTAGAAGATTTTATAATTGTTAAAAGTAATGCAAAAAAATCTGTTCAAAAGTAGTGTTATTACACCTTTATTCATACAAAAACTTTTACAATAATGTGGGCAATACACTACTTTTCAATTTATTTTTGAATTATTTTGAGATGCGATCATTCAGACATTAAATGTAACTAATCAAGAAAACAACAACAACAAAACAAATAATTGTTCCCCAATACTACACTACCTGACAAAGTCTTGTTGCCTATCCAAGTTTTAGGAACACATAATAACTTGACTTCTAGTTGATCATTTGGGCTTATATGAAAGGCAAAGGACTCGAGAATATGCTTATTTTACCAAAATAAAATATTATCATGCCTTGATTTTTAATTATTTAATTAGGACAGTAAGGTCTTACTTTGCTTACACAAAAGTCACTTGACAGAAATAATGTACAGTACAGAATACAACGTGGAAAAAGAATTAATGGGATGACTGCATCTATACATATCTGCAATGACTCAATATATTAATGTCGTCTGGAATGGCAAAGAAAGAGAGACTTCCAGAGGACTTCCAGAGTTCATCAAGATTATTTAGATTCATCTTCAATGCCTCCTCCTTCATCTTACCCTAGACATGCTCAATAACGTTCAAGTCTGGTGACTGGGCTGGGCAATCATGGAGCACCTTAATCTTCCTTGCTTTCAGGATCTTTGATGTGGAAGCTGAAGTATGAGAAGGAGCGCTATCCTGCTGAAGAATTTGCCCTCTCCAGTGGTTTGAATGTAATGGGCAGCACAAATGTCTTCATAGCTCAGGTTGTTGATGTTGACATCCACTCTGCAGATCTCTTGCACGCCCCCATACTAAATGTAACCCCACATCATGATTATTTTTTCTTCACCATACTTGACTGATTTCTTTGAGAATCTTGGGTCCATGCGGATTCCAATAGGTCTTCTGCAGTATTTGTGATGATTGGGATGCAGTTTAACAATTGGTACATCAGAAAAATCTACCTTCGGCCATTTTTCCAAATTATGAACTAGAAGATATTCTTTTTTGCTCTTACAACTGGGATCGACGACAAGACATTTGTCAGGTAGTGTAAATATATATATATATATATATATATATATATATATATATATATATATATATATATATATATAGAGAGAGAGAGAGAGAGAGAGAGAGAGAGAGAGAGAGAGAGAGAGAGAGAGAGAGAGAGAGAGATTAATAATTTAGAAATTAATCTAGATTAAACTGGCTCATCTGAATTCTGCTGAAGGCATTCAGAATTTGTGTGTTACCCAAATAATAAATCTTTGAGAATGGGTTTCTCAAGCCAGGTGGCACATTAGACCAGGGGCTCATCTCCTATTTCCAAAATGAATAACAAACTGCTTGAGAAACTGTTCTACTATGATAATTGGTGATAAAATAAATGATGTTCAACAAGATGTACTTGTGTTTACTAACTGTTTATTCAGTTAAACATGAATGTTGAACTGTAGGCCTACATAAGCTCTAAACAGCGATTTCATACTTGCTTTTGATGTACGTACATGCAGAAAATGTTGCTTTTCAATGCCAAGTTCACAGAGCCCTGACGGTGTGTCAAACATTGAGTATGCTTACATGGGAAACAATACTTTAATACGATTTTAATATGATTAAACCAATACTCTGATTAAGAGTCTACCATGTAAACAGCGATTTTTGATGACCTTAATGCGACTAAAGTCATAACTGAACAAAACAGAAATGGAATTAAGACATGTGGAGTACGCATATATTAGTGGCATTACTGAAGTAAACACTGCAATCAAACTATTACCGTCATGTAGGACTTTTCGCCATATTTTCCGACAAGATCCAAGACACAGGCGGCTATCAGTAAAGGGCCGCACACAAAACACACAACACGAAATGCGGAAGTTTTTTGCTTTACATTTGGAAAGTATTATTACATTCTATAACACTCTCACCAGTCCTTGCTCCTTACTTGCGTCTAATACCCCAGTTTGTCTCGGTGTATAAATGAAATGTTAAAGTGAGTTAAAGTGAAACTGCCAAACTGCAGTTAAAGTCAGGTATCCTGTCGATTTGATTCAGAAGGGCACTTTTTTCGTCAGACGGCTCACCGGTCAGGTGTACATCCGTGCTTAAATCTCTAGGTGAAAGTAATCATAGCTTGAGTAGAATAGACCCAGCTCCCAACCCAACTTTGAGAATAGATTAACGGCGATATTTTTTTTTAATCGTGCGATAAGTGCATAAATAAATAAATATATATATATATATATATATATATATATATATATATATATATATATATATATATATATATATATATATATATGCTAAGCCACCCTAAAGATGGAATCCTAGAACCGCCCCTCTACATAAAACGTCATGTACAAAACAAAAACTTAATGAAAATGATTATTCTCCACTGATCTATAAAAATAACAACAACAACAACAACAATAATAATAATAATAATAATAATAATAATAATAATAATCTATAATCAGAAAGAATCACTCTCTACAAGTAGATGGTTCTTACAGAACAGCAGGAATAATGGCATTAGCTCATTATTATGAGCAAGTCATTACAAGAAAAGATAATTATTATGTGAAAGTAATTATTTCATGAAATTAAGTCATTATTATTAAAATAAAGCTGATCCGTATTATGAGATATGTTTAGTCATTATTACGAGAATATATATTATGAGAAAGTAAGTCATTACAATGAGAAAGTTTATCAATATTATTAATCATAAAGTATTACTATTTTTATGTAATGGTGGAAAAAGGCTCAGTTCCTTTAAATAAAACCTGTGGCCATAAGAGGCAGAAGTTAGTCTCTCAACATAAGTTGTGGCCATGAAAAAAGGATGTTGTTCCCTCAACACAGGTTCTCAAGGTCACAACATAGAGATGACAAAATGATCTTGGGGCCATGACATATCACAATCCCCCAAGATTACACCCAAGATCTAAATTACATTCCCACTTGTTATGTGCCAGCACCAATTGGTTATGTTTGTATTATATCTCTCATGTTTTCCCAGTTCAATTCCTTGTTTGTCTACTGCTGTTCCTGGTTAGCTGGTTAAGTTACACCTTACTCACAGCTTCACCATCACCACCTGAAATAAATCACCTAAATGTGTACAGCAATTATTTTTTGTGGCTATTACTTTGAGTGCAATTTTCATTGAGCGTTTGTTTAAACCAAAACCTCAGTTAAGTGTGCAAACCTACTCCCCTGAGTTGTAACACACTAATTAATCTGTCATGGCCATGACAACACTAAGTGAGACCATGACCCTGTATTATGACTATTATTTTTGTAAACATACTAGTAATATCTACGTGGTTCCAGTTAATGAAGAACTTTGAAAAAAAAGTCTAAAAATTACTATAAAAACTGTGATTTTCTTCTGAAAACCTCAGTGGTGGTACAACGAGTTAAAGAAATAATTTACAAAAACGCTGGCTGAATTAAACTCTCCTACTACTCCTCTGACTCTTTCTGCTATATATTTAAGTACTAGCCTACACCTATCATAACTACATTTTGTTAATAGTACGTAGTACTTTGTGTAACTACACTCTAACAAGGATACTTTAAAATGAAAACCAGTGTAATCTCTGCAAGGGTACATAACATTGTTTCAACAAACCTTCACAGGAGAAAGAACCATCTGTGTTTAGGCAGTGCTGGTTATCACTGCATGAAGCTGGGTCTTCAGTGCATTCATCAATGTCTGCAATGGAGAAACTTTGGAAAATAAGAAAACTGAACCAACATAGAATGACAAAAAGGAGGAGAAAAGCTAGAATACTCTAAGCTGACAGAAAGGCAACCAGTTTCAACCAAGGTACCGGAAAAGCATCTCCAGAGAGAAAAAAAAGAATAATCCACACTAGTCAATGCCTTCATTTATTTACCCTCAATGTTGTCTTCAAATTGACACTAAATAATATTTTAATTAATATTTTCTTTAATAATCAACTAACTGAATTCAAGGCAATGACAATAAACTCAACTGACTGGATCAACAAGCAATTATCAAACCATTACATTTGTTCAATGTTCCAGGGAGAGAGTAAACGAAGTCATTGAATATTAAAAAGTATTAATGAGCATGAAAATAAATGGTACCTGTGCAAGTGCCTTCTTCGTCTTTATAGCCATCAGCACAGTTAATGCAGCTACTGGCACCATGTCCTTTGCATCCCGTGCATCTGATATCGCATACTTACATGGACAGACAAACACAGAGAGACAGAAAAATATTAATTGCATTTTTTTACTTGATATCTCTTAAAACCTTTTTCCCGATCTTTCTGAATTAATTGCCTACTGCATTACATCCGATAAATAAAAAAAAAAACGCCTACTGTTTTCTCATTCCATTTCTCTAGGAATCACAATACTAGAGAAAAAAAAACAAAAAAAACAGAGCGTCCAGTTCATGCAGAGTTTAATATAACTTGAACTGACCCTTTGCTAAGCTTCGCCCTCCTTAGTTACTAGAGGTGTGAACCTACACTGGTCTTACGGTTCGGTTACGATTATCATGCTATTGGTTCGGTTAAATTCGATGTCTCGGTGCATAACGGTGCTTTCCATCCACAATTATATTTTACTTCACAGCACAACAATACTTGTATTATGACGTATAAACATATTTATTTTAATATATTAGTTGTAATACAAGCAGTCAGATATATGAACTGTATCTTTAAAAACTCAAGTACGTGCACAGAAAATCATGAGCATTTATTGTAAATAAACAAATGTATCATGGATGACAAACACCTCACACAAGAGGTAATTCATTTTCAAAGTTGATATAATACATTAGTGTTGGGGTAATCGAACTTGGACTCAAGTCCAATTTTGATTGGACTTGGACTTGTCACAGACTCGGATGAACTTGTACTTGGATTTGACTCGAACTTGGACATTTTGGAAAATATCACGAGTACAGTCGAGTCCACAACATCCACAACACAAATAAAGAGATAAAAAATTAATAAATAACAGCATGAAATTATAACAAAATTGAATGAACTCTCTGGCTGCCACTTGTAACCAGAAATAGCCATATGATACAATGCGTGGCTAGGTCTAGGACAATGTCTTCAAAATCAGCAATAATTTGTTGTGCTTATGAAAATCATAGACAATTTAATTGCAAATCACTTCTACAAAATAAAACAACATTTACTGACATGTTGAAAGAAAACAAAGAAAGCTAAGAGCTTCTTTTCTTGAATTTTATATTTATATGGTAGGGACGATGTTCATGCATAGTGTAGATGTTGTATTGTTAATTATATTGGTGTCACTATATCCGCAAATAACTGCCAGATTCAAACTTTTTCGCTTTGGCTCTGAGCCAGAGAAAGATGTGTTCAGTGCTCGTTTTAGGCCAGGGTTTTTCTCATCCAGATCGCTAGGGTATTCAATCTGGATCCGACTCTATTACTTATTGCAAGACCATGCATAAAGGATTCAAACTGTGGATTTTCTTCATTGATAAATGCATAAGCCTTTTAAATCAACTGTTTAGTCGTTTGCATTTTTGTTTAAAAAAATACGGGGCGAAATAAAATCGAAGGGAAAATATTCAAAGTTTTCCTGTGTGACTCTGTTGTCATAACATCCAGTGATCATACAAAGCTTCACATGATGGAGCAGGCTAATCGCGCACGTGCTATAACGCTCCGCAGTGAAGGAACTTATGGGCATATTGCAGTGATCAACACAAGCTGAATCTGAACTCTTGGGCAAGCGCCAAATTGTCTCAATCACTGAACTGGCTTAAGGGCCTAAACCATCACGATAACAGAGCGGCAATTGATCTTGACTGTTCTGACCAATACTTTGGCCGCAGATGTTCTGGTACCCATCATCCAAATTAGTAAATGATTTAAACCCAATAGTGGGGCTTTACAGGATTTTCAGTGGGAACTGCTTCACAAGACTTTTGAATGACTCACGGTTATGCATTAGTCATATGGGACATCCTGCCAGATGTACAACTTCGTAAAGACAAAGAGATCTCTAGAAAAATTAATGCATACAAATGAAAGACAATCTCTTAAAATGTTAGAACTAAGGCAGATGTATCTTTGAATAAAATGCCAGTTTTTCTCATACACTGTGTTTATTCCAACCAACCAGGTTAATCAATGTGTTGTTTTAACCCTTATAGCATATTAAAATGATCTGTATGATGTCTGGTATTGAACGAAAGGTAGTGGCATTTGCAATACATTGGTGTAAATGAAAAACTAGTAGCACAAACAGTATTCGTCTTGTAACATTTGATGTGATATAGTTACAAACTTGCCACGTGAAATCTACATGCAGTCTGTTAATGATTGATCCTACCTACGATGGTACGGGGCGTGGCCCCGCCCTTCATGGCAACTGCTCATTGGAAGACAGTGCCATGGGGATGGACCAAACCACCCTGCACCCTAAAACACCCTGAAACAAAGAAACTTAGCTTTTTTTATTAGCTGGCTCGCGCTCACTGTTGCTATCTGCCCCCTCTCGCCTCCTCGGACACCATGCCGCCACGCGATTGAGTCACCACGAACCATTGACGGTCGCATTTCAGTCGCAGACACACACTTTCAGAGCCTTTTTGACTGAATGAATGAAATCTACTTTTTTTTTTTTTTTTTTACTTTATCTTACTTTAGAATTTAATTCCAGATAAACAAGAATATGCACTTAGCATATTTCTTAAATATCTGCAAACATATTATTTATATTTATGCTTTAGAGGAGTTAAAAACTTACATACAGCACCTTTGAGTGAAAAAATCCTAAACTAAGCCCAGTGTGAATAGATGTTTGACCGCCAAGAGTGGCTGGCCCACTAAAATTACCCCAAGAGTGCAACGACAACTCATTCAAGAAGTCACAAAAGACCCCACAATAACATCCAAAAAACTGTAGGCCTCACTTGCCTCAATTATGGTGAGTGTTCATGACTCCACCATAAGATTGAGACAGGGCAAAAATGGTTTCAAAAATGAAAACTACTGCTGAGCAAAAAGAAGTATAAAGGCTTTTCTCAGTTTTGTCAAAAGACATCTTGATGATCCCCAAGATTTTTGGGAAAACACTCTGTGGACTCATGAAAAACATTTTTTTGGAAGGTGTGTCCCATGGGTTGCGTAAAAAGTAACGCCACATTTTAAAAAAAAATCATACCAACAGCAAAATGTAGTGATGGTAGTGTGATGGTCTAAATACTGAATATGTCATGGCAT
>NC_079438.1:31266999-31311999 GCF_903798145.1 Danio aesculapii | reverse complement strand
CTCTCTCCAGTTAATGTTCTCCTCAAGAATGGCATGCATAACTCCTTAGAAAATATGGGTATTTAAGTATTTTCTTGGAAGCTAGTCTTATTGAGAACAATTCCAAAATAAAAAAGCCTTTTTTTTTGTATGTAAGCACAAAATACATAAGGCTAAATTGAGTGAAATAAAGAGAGAACAGAAGCCAGAGGCCATTTTTAATGCACAGTCTTGCAATCTACTGCTATGAAACATCAGTGTTCTAAAAGCAAGACTAATTTTCACTAAGCTTCATTTGCTGGGATAGAATCCTAACTCGCTTATTTCCAGTAGAAAGAGTACCAAAGAACATCATACTCAAGTTAAAGTACTCGCAAAAAAAGTAGTCCAAATGTAGAGTAACTGTTGTAAATACTACTCAAAGTATAAGTAAAATGAGATGAGAAACCTCGTAATTAGAGAAAAAAAATCTAGCCATGACGATAAGTTAATCCTTAGGTTATGCACTTTGAACCCTGACTAACAGCAGTTTGAAAACGTAATATTCTGTAGCGCATTTACTTATCATTTAAGGCCCTTTGGTCATTTCAGGCATTTTACAGTAGATATCCTTCAATTTCCCATCAATGACATGCAGTCTAAACAGTCTCTCGGTCATTGTATGCAACAATTTTGCGTCTTCTTAGACACTTTGAATGCTTCCACACTGTATATTTGCTCATGCAGCACTAAGCGAATACATGTAAAGTGTCATTTGAAAACGTTATATTCAGTAGTGCATTAAGTTATCGTTTAAGGTGATTTGATGATTTCAGTCATTATACAGCAGACATACTGTACTTTATTTAACTGTAGTCTAAACAGTTTTCTTGGTCATAGACACTTTTAATGCCTCTACACGGTATATTTGCTCAAGCAGCACTGAGAAAATACACGATGTGTAATTTAAAAAACGTAACATTCTGTAGTGCATTTTCGTTATTGTTTAAGGTTATTTGGGGATTTCAGTCATTATACAGAACACATACTTCATCTTCCCATCATTGACGTGCAGTCTAAACAGTCTTTCAGTCATTGTGTGCAACAATTTTGTGTATACTTAGACACTTTTCAACTTCCACACTGTAAATTTGCTGATGGAGCACTGAGAGAATACATGTAAAGTGTAATTTGAAAACGTAATATTCTGTAGCGTATTTACTTATCGTTTAAGGCCATTTGCTGATTTCAGTCATCATACAGTAGACATACTTCATCTTCCCATCATTGACGTGCAGTCTAAACAGTCTTTCAGTCATTGTGTGCAACAATTTTGTGTGTTCTTAGACACTTTTAATACTTCCACATCGTAAATTTGCTGATGGAGCACTGAGAGAATACATGTAAAGTGTAATTTGAAAACGTAATATTCTGTAGCGCTTTTAGTTATTGTTTAAGGCGATTTGGTGATTTCAGTCATTATATAGCAAACATCCTTCATCCTCCCATCAGTTTAAACAGTATCTCGGATATTGTGTGCAAAATTTTGTGTCTTCTCAGACACTTTTAATGCTTCTACACTGTTTATTTGCTCATGGAGCACTGAGAGAATACAAATAAAGTGCAATTTGAAAACGTAACATTCTTTAGTGCATTTAGTTATTGTTTAGGGCTATTTGGTGATTTCAGTCATCATACAGTAGAATAATTCATCTTCTCATCATTAACGTGCAGTCTAAACAGTCTCTCAGTCATTGAGCACAACAATTTTGTGTCTTCTTGAACACTTCCACAATTTATTTGCTCATGCAGCACTAAGAGAATACATGTAAAGAGCAATTTTAAAACGTAATATTCCGTAGCGCATTTAGTAACCGTTTAATGCCAATTGATGATTTCAGTCATCATACAGTAGACACTTCATCTTCCCATCAATGACCTACAATTTGTTTCTTGGACACATTTAATGCTTCCACACTTTATATTTGCGGTAGTCTTGGGGTAGTCTTGAGGTCGGTTTGTCTGATATACATTTTCTGCATGTGATTTGACTGGATGGCAATCATGGCTCTTGTAATTTTACTTACAGTACCCAATCACCACAGACAAGACCATAAAAATAGTGACTGCAAATTGAAGGAAACGAAGTAAAAGTGCTGATACAGCACTAAGAATGTACTTATACAGATTTTTTTTTGACTACTTAGTACAATTTCTGAGAAAAACTACTTGGTTACAGTAATTAAAGTATATGCACCTTATTTTACACTTCTGCTTATTTCTGAAAGAGATGAGTATGTCCTTCAATCTCATTATAATTTATACTCAAGAATCAAACTTAATGCAATTAAGCATTTAAATCTATCTCAAAAATGTTGTGAGTTGCTCAACTTATTTGCTTTTGAGCTATGACACATTTAAATAGCAATAAAAACATAGCTTTCATGACAGATTCATTCAAGAATACATTAAATAATAAAAACATCACTAACAAGCTAAGTAAAACATCATGAATAAGTAATATAGTACAGCACATTTATTTAGCAAAATTATCCTCCATGCTTATTTTTTTTGCCCCAAGTTAACTAATGAGCTCTGGCAGCTACAGCAATCTGTCGAGTCTCATTTAAAGACTGTCAAAATATCATTACATTATGAGATTAAAAGAACTATATTTAAAAGCTAAGCCTAGGCTTTACGAATAGCAATAAAACAAACTTAACTGGTTATTGTATGGCACAATAGGTGCAACAGAAGCATAAAAACATCACTCTTTTGGTGAATGACTTCTGTTCTACAAAACCATTGCTTTATTTTGATTCGTAATAGACTATAGAGTCATTAGCTTAGCAATATGCTAACATTATTGTCTATTAAAAATGCATTCGAGTTGAACCATCTGTGTGTGCCTTAAGGAGTGTGCCAAATTCTCACTAATAATTTGGTTTTATTAGCATCTGCCCATGTAGACAGAAAGGGGAACTCTCTAGGTTTTGAAAAACAGCTTGCCAATTATTTTAAGGTCGACAGAAAAACTCACAAGAAAAAAAAAAAGGAAGAGCCTGCAAGGATTTTCCATCAATCTCAATCATTTTTATGCTCATAAAAAGAATCAAATTTAATGTTTATCAGTGGTATTTTTATTTCAGTTTTATTTTAGTATTTCAAACAATGTTGTGAGTTGTTCATTGTTATTGTTGAATATAAACAATTAAACGATGGCTGTAATAAAAAAATGCTGCCATGACAGACTAACTCAAACATAAATTAAACAATAAATACATCACTAACAAGCGAAGTGAAACATCATAAATGAGAAATACAGCACATTTATTTAGTAAACACTCCTTTACATAGTCTTTTTTTTTTCAAGATCTGGCAGCAGCTTCATTCTGTCAAGCCTCATTTGAAAAATGTAGTAAATATTGTGATTAAAGTCACAGAAATTGAAAGCTAATCTTTGTTTTATCAAAACAAACGCATCCGATATTGTACAGTAGGTTGATATAAGTTCAGTGCTTCCCACAGGTTTGTAAAATATTTGCGGTGGTAGTTGGATTGAAACACACCATTTACCCACATCACATAAATAGTTAACTATATGCGACAAACGAAACATAATTTAAGTTTTAACAATAATTTTAATTATTATGACACTGTTATACACAGTTTCTTTTTAATGGGTATAAGTTAAAGGGCACCTATGGTGAAAAATCTACTTTTCAAGTTTGGACAGACATATGTGCAGGTATGGTGTATTGACTATCATATTGGGGTAATATAAACACACCAGGTTCTTTTTTTTCAATTTTTTCAATTTTCAATTTTTCATAAAAATGGTGGACCAATTTAAGCGGTTTTCAGATTGACCGCAACTTTACATAGGAGTGCGGTCCCCCCGCCCACGGAATTGATTGACAGCTGCGGGTATTAACATGCCCCGGTAGTCACGTGTATAATCATATCAACAAGACCAGACATGCGCAAAGCAACCAGGAATAAAAGGTCTGTTCAGTTTGCTAGGATCATCAATCATCATCAAATGTGATCAAGAGTCAGTTTCACATGTTTAAAATATTTTAAAACAGTGCACGTGTGTAATGAATTATAGCGATTCACTTCCGCTTTACTTCATCAGCACAGCCGCGTGTCAGAACAATTATAAAGACGCTTCAATCCCAGTTTTTGGACGTTAAATCAGGTTTATTTTGTACATTAACATAACAGATATTCATACAGCAGTGGAGATTAACCTGTATCCTGTCACATTTGTGTGCAAAAAGAGTGCAAAACTAAACAGGCACTCTGTCTGTGTGTGTGTGCGCCCGTGTATCTGTGTGTGCGTGTGCACGCTTGAACTTTGTGTGACTCATCGATGCAACTGCACAACAAATACTCATTGGTAAAGTTCTTACTGTGGTATTTCTCACAAACGCTACATGAAATCTGCTTCCTATAAGTCTGTCTGTTGTCTGACGCAGCCGAGGGAGGAGATTAAGGCACGCAGAAAGGCACGTAGAAACGGTGGGCGGGGAGGACTAGTCTTAAAGGCGCAGTACGATAAAACAGCCCCCCAGTGCAAAAATGTATAAATTAGAATCTTGCAAAAGGTATAATGAAAAATCTGATGGGTGTTTTGATCTCAAACTTAACAGACACATTTTGGAGACGCAAAACCCTTATATTAAATCTCAAAAAAGGGCTAACCTAGGTGCCCTTTAAAAAATAAATAAATAAATAAATAAAAAAGAAATTCACTATTTCTCTTACTTTTGTGCAATTCAGGAGCCATGTGCACCCACTGACAGGTAAAATCCGCTTCTCTCTCGCTTTCAAGTTCAAAGTAAATTTGAATGCCAAAGCGTTTTATATTTGTACATAAAATATACAGAAAATGAGAAATAAATGGCACAAAAGGGAATAAAAACACAATATCTCTAGGCAAATGCATTTAGAAATCATTACTAATGGCATACATATATTTTGCAGCCTGTTTAGACCAGTCATTTCCTCCTCTCCGAGTATATAGTAAAGTTTTTCTGAGTTATTTAGATTAAAGAATGAATTATTCAAAGTTTCTCTCGCTCTCATGCAAAAACACATACGATTAGCGACAGGTTTAGAAAGCGAAAGCAAAAGTTGATTCCTGGACTTTTTAGGAGATTTAGAACCCTGTCTGGATTCATTTTTAAGTCCCAAAACAGTGCATCTCTGTGGGTCTGCAGAGCACGTGAGACTGTCTGCGGGAGTGTTGACAGGTCCCGAAACGGGTAAATGAGAGAAGGTTTTTCACTACTTAATTGAACGCAGATGTTTGGTTATATTGGGTGAATAGAAAAATATTGTAAAAGGATGATAACAATAGTAAAAAAAAAAAAAGTCACTAAATATACTTGGGCAACCGTTAATACACCTTGGTGGCAAATGGACACAAATGGAATCACTCTTTTGGTCAACAATTTCAGTAAAAAAAAAAAAAAAAAAAAACAATGTGCGATAATAACCACACATATGTATCATCTAATAGCAAATAGTTTGTTCATATATTTTTTAAGCATTAAAACGAAAAACACTGAAATGTTTGATTATATTACAAATATTACATTGCTAATTCATTAATTCGGCAGTATTTTGTTATTCAGCCATGTTTAATATATATATATATATATATATATATATATATATATATATATATATATATATATATATATATACATATATATATACATATATATATATATATATATATATATATATATATATATATATATATATATATATATATATAGCTTAGCAATATGCTACTGTATATTAGCTTAGCAATATGCTAAAGTCAATTAGTTCCAGTTCCAAATTCATCCATATAATAATATTACTATGTATTTTTTTGTGTTACAACTGTCAATACCTATGTATACAGGAAGGGAACTAGCTAGATTTTGAAGAGATGGAAAAAAAGAGAGAATCAGTTATTTAAATGTCCACAGAGAAACTTGAACGACATGAATTGGTAAAAGGTAAAACAGCACATTTATTTAGTAAACACTCCTTTCTAGAGTCATTTTTTCAAGGTAGCTAAAGAGCTCTGGCAGCTGCTTCATTCTGTCAAGCCTCATTTGAAATATTGTGATTAAAATCACAGAATTTGAAAGTTAATCTTTGTTTTATCACAAGCAACAAAAAAACAAACAAAATTGAATTGAAAATTTTATAGTACAAGATTCATAAGTTCTAGAAAAACTGCGATAAAAAGGGTAACCAATAGCCACTAAGAAACATTTAGTAATATTAGCATTAGCAAATAATTCATTCATATATTTTTTGAAGCATTAAAAATGAAAAACATTGAAATGTTTTGATCATATTACAAATATTATTTAAATATAATATATATTATAATATAATATTTAAATAATATTGTCAAATCATTAAATAGGTGTTGTTTTATCAAATTTTACGTAGTATTTTGCTATTCAGCCATGTTTAATGTATATATATGTAGCTTAGCAATATGCTATTTTAGCTTAGCAATATGCTAACATCAATGTGTTCCAGTTCCAGTGTTTCAAATTCTTCAAGATAATAACAATGCTATTTTTTTTTGTTACAACTGTCACTAAACTATGTAGACATAATTTACCTTACTACATTTTTAAAAAGTAAAAACAAAGACAGGGAGTCAAACATTTTAAGGTCCACAGAAAAACTAGCTTGAACGAAAAAAAAGGAAGAGCCTATGAGAACTATTTGTCTAGGGCAGTTTGAAGTGAGCAGATTGCACTGGAGGTGGACAAATAATAGGTTAAGGTAGACCACAAATCTCCCATAACACTGCTGTACCTCTAACTGATCTATGTCAGGACAGTCTTGCAGGGCACGACAGGCTATCGCCTAGCAGCGGTCATGTATGTGAAAACAACCCAGTCAAAAAAGGAGAAAAGAATATAGAGCGAAACAAAAGGATAAGGAGAGAGAATAGGAGAAATAATCTCTTTGCTGACACATGGCACAGGCGGGTGAAGACGGAGGCCCGGGGCTGTTGTCTGAATGCCAAACATCAGCCGTGTGCTGCAGAGCTGGTGCAGGGGATAATTCTGAATCACTGGGCACTGTAAACACAATAAATCAACCGCCCCACAACACACTGCTGATACACACCACTGACTCGCTGCATATTCAACAACACACACACATACATACACACATTTGAGCAGTCTATTCACTCCACAGGGATGTAAGCTTAAAAGAAGGCAGACTTAAAAGGAGGAGGGGGATAATATTTTCATGTACTAATACATATTTTGCTTTGAAAATTCAGTTCAAACCTATTTTATTTTCATTACAATATAATTCCGATGTAATATTAGACAGATTAAGAAATGCAGGAGGATACTGAAAAACAAAACATAAATAATTGTTTAAATATTCTTAAATATTCTTAAATAATTGTTTAAATAATCTTTAACAATATACCGGAAATATTCCTCAAAGATTTTGGTCCATATTGACATGATAGCACCACACATTGAGTACAGTAAACTCACTGTCATGTTCAAGAAACCAGTGTGAGATGATTGGCGCTTTATGACATGGCACGTTATCCTGCTAGAAGTAGCCATCAGAAGATGGGCACACTCGTCATGAAGGGATGGACATAGTCAGCAACAATACTCAGGTAGGCTGTGGCGTGGACACGATGATCAATTGGTATTATTGGGCCCAAAGTGTGCCGAGAAAATACTCCCCACACCATTAAACTACCACCACCACCCTGACCCGTTGATACAAGGCAATATGGATCCATGCTTTCATGTTGTTGATGGCAAATTTTGACCCCATCAACAGAATGTCGCAGCAGAAATCGAGACTCTTTAGACTAGGCAACGTTTTTCAAATCTTCTATTGTCCAATTTTGGTGAGCCTGTGCGAATTGTAGCCCTAGGGGCCGTTCACACAAACATGTTTTTACGTTCCAAAAACGCAAGGCGCACCACACTGCCTAGTGAAGTGATTTTTACTTCACTAGGCAATGACTGAATCAGCTGCATATTGTGCGAGTGTTGCTGTTGATATTGTTATAATTGTAATATTAATATTGTGATATTCAAGATTTGTAAAGTCATACAGCCCTGGATAACTCAAAACAGAGACCACTGGTCCCTCCTTCATCTTTAAAAGTCTCTGTAGTCATCTTAACAACACAAACACTGCTGTCGCCTCAATAGAAACTCTGCCTCTTCTTTTATTTGATTGGAGAATGAAAGAGATGTGACTGACGTAATGCACTTTTTCTGCTCAGAGTTGTCCTTTTTTCAACTGCGAGACACAGTAGGCTGTTAAGCCCAAGGCGTGCAGGGCGCAAAACACTTGTGGCCGTCAGTAAATAATTTTAAAAGTGCCTCTCAACACAAAAAGCGCATTCGGTGTGATCGGCCCCTTATTTTCCTGTTCTTAGCTGACAGGAGTGGCACCCGATGCGGTCTTCTGCTGCTGTAGCCTATCCACCTCAGGGTTCGACATGCTGTGCATTCAGAGATGCTCTTCTGCATACCTCGGTTGTAACAAGTGGTTATTTGAGTCACTGTTGCCTTTCTATCAGCTCAAACCAGTCTGGCCATTCTCCTCTGAACTCTGGCATCCACAAGGCATTTGCGCAGAGAAATGCCGCTCTCTGCATATTTTCTCTTTCAGACAGTTCTCTGTAAACCCTAGAGATGGTTGTGTGTGAAAATCCCAGTAGATCAGCAGTTTCTGCAATATTCAGAGAAGTGCGTCTGGCACCAACAACATTGCCATGTTCAAAGGGACTTAAATCACCTTTCTTCTCCATTCTTGTGCTCGGTTCAAATTGCAGCAGATAGTCTTGACCATGTCTACATGCCTAAATGCATTGAGTTGCTGCCACGTGATCGGCTGAGAAACTGGCGTTAACAAGCAGTTGGATAGTGGTACCTAATAAATTGGCCGGTGAGTGTATTTACTGTTGTGCTTCATAGAAAATCTCTCTATTGCTTGATATTATCATATCATCCAATGTGAACCCCAGGCAGATGCATACCACACATTGAAAACCTTGTCCTGATGCAGGAAAACCACAAGAAGCCGGTGTACTTTTTTTCTATTAAGATCTGTCCACAATGTCCTGGGACATTACCATCCTTTGAAATAATCTTATATAGACAGCTTCATACACTTATAGTTATATCAGATGCAAAGCATGTATATATTATCTAGTGAATCCACAGCTGGGGAAAGTAAAGGTAGGGGCGGACAGAGTTCATGATCCAGACAGAATCTCTAAAAAACTGACTGACGTTCTCAAAACATTGCGTTGTAATTCATAAAAATTGAATACATACATGCCAGTGATAAGATTTACTCACATTTGGTGCTTGGGAAACAACAATTTTTTTGGCCCTTCATACTGGTTTACATGGTAGCATGTTATACTGTATATTCGGGATGGGAATCTTTTCTTTACATTCCAGTTCCAATTATAAGAGTCATGGTTTGATTCCAAAATTATTGTAAACCATTTCATTTTTCCCTATATCTTCTGCTGTGCAAAAACATTTTTTCAACCATCAATTTGAACCAGAATAGGAGTTTCAATGGTTTATTCTGGATGAACGCTCTTAAAGTAAACATTAAAACACCATTTTAAAGCTATTAAGAAGAGCAAAAAAATCTTATTCTAGAACAAAGAGCATTAATTTTTTTCTTGATTAACCTACTTTTAGCAAAGAAATATCTTCAGAGCAAAAATGTTCATGTAAAATTGATATGTTGAAATTATTTTGTAATTACTTTAAATCACA
This sequence comes from Danio aesculapii, assembly GCF_903798145.1. Taxonomy (NCBI): domain Eukaryota; kingdom Metazoa; phylum Chordata; class Actinopteri; order Cypriniformes; family Danionidae; genus Danio; species Danio aesculapii. The sequence goes on along the minus strand of NC_079438.1, from coordinate 31,302,223 downwards.
GAACTTGTCAATGCTTCCTTGGTTGCAACACTGTGCAGTAAGTTAGTTCATTTTCATTCACAGGCCGCAACTGCAGGACACACGCTACAAGCTTCCACTTATCTTGTAGCAATGGCAACACATGATTCTATCGTAATCAGTGTCCATTCATCACATTAATGCCACCATGTCCACATTCTTTGCTCACATGCCAGATGAGAATCACAGCGGCACATTGATGACAACATGAAGTCTCAAAGCCAACAATAAGTGGCACATCATATCTTCAAACTCATTATGTTTGTCCGTCTTTGTTTAAAATGAAGCAAATTCAGCAGCATTCATATATGCACCTGTCGACATGTGTTCTTCTCAGGCATGCGCTGGCTCATATCATGGCAATATAAATTTAATACTGAATCCTATCTGAACTTTTGAGAACCAATTCAGAATCATTAGAGGAAGAATGCATTGATGCACTTTTTTTCTCCAACCCCAAATAGATTAGTGCTGTTAAAAGATTAATCATGTTTAATCAAATCTAAAATTTGATTAATCCAAGTTTGTTTTGACATGTTTTGTTTGTGCATTATATATTATATATCTAAATATAAATAAACATTTTCTCAAATTTATACACGCATGTGTATTTTATACGCATAATAAATATACACAGTACACATACATATATTATGTCAAAAAACTTTTATTTTGGATCGTAATCATATTATTATATAATAATATTTCATACGTAAATTCATTTACATATATATATATATATATATATATATATATATATATATATATATATATATATATATATATATATATATATATATATATATATATATATATATATATATCCCATCAGTGACAATATACAGCCATATCTAACTGCTACGACTGTGATATTGCATTTCTTTAACAGTTCGACGGCATAATCGTGTATATAAAATAGAAAATCTAACACAGAGAATCTTAAAATCCTTCTGTATGACGAAATTTCTTTCCATCATTCCTTTACAAAGTATATACAGGAATCAGAGAGTAAAATTCAACACCTTTTAATACCTTTTTTAAGACTCTTTCCATATATTTTAAGACCTTATAACCACTTTTTAACCGGAAACATTGACAAAATTTTAGCGTACAGTATATTTATGAAGTATTAATGTAAGAAATTAATCCAAAACTAAAACATTATTCATATACCGAATAAAAATCTATTACATCTAACTGATTCAGCAGGTTGGCACCTATAGAACTGCAGAAATAATGGTGTTGCCTTGGTTTCTGCAGTAAACAAAGCAGCATGATGTCAAATCTAGTAGGATTTCATTGATTTCATAAACTACACAGCATCCTGATATTCGCAGATTTAATTCAGGCAAACTTTAGCATACAACCATACATTGCATAAACACAAATTATATAAAATGTAATATCTTGCAAAATAGCATTTAAGACTTTTAATACTTTTTAAGGGCCTTAAATTTCTCTACTTTGATTTATCAACTTTTGATACTTTAAGGCTCCGCGGACACCCTGCTTTAAATCTGCAGCTGACGTCAGAACAGCAGAAGCCGTTACTAATTCACCAACGTCATTTTAGAGCTATTATTTGAATGATTCTCTAGCGTAATGTCTAAAGTGATGACAAAACAGGTGATTTTGCTCACATTTTAAGATTATAAGGCTGAACAGCATGAAATGCTATCAGTCTAGAGACATTTCCCAATATTTCTCTGTTGCAATCGGGAGATCACACTAATTAACCATGAAAAAGTCAAAGCAACGCAATCACTACCAGATTACTGTTGTGTCTGCAATAAGGAGAAACACTAACACATTTCTTCTTTCTTTCAGGTTACTGAATTAGTTTGCAGTAGCAAAAACAGGAGACTCATTAGAAACAAACCAAAAACCAAACCAAAAACCAACCAAAAAGTAACTCAGGGGTATACAAAGAGTGGTCAACACAAAATACATACATTCCTGATATGAGTCCCATCTCACACTCAATACACTACAATTATGTATGGTATAAATACAGCACTGTGACATAAAAGAGAGAGACAGATCGACTTAGAATGTCACTTGTTAATTTTATGTTTTGATCAGCTGTAGTTTGAAAATAAGCCGACCTTTTGTCCTCTAAGGGCTTAATATGCAGTCTCGGTCACCATCTTGTGAATAGACAACGTCAACCCTCTTTGCTCTGCTCAATAACAGGCTGATGGATGCCAACGTGCTAAATCTCTGAAATTATAAATTTAAAAAAGGCACTATCCTTATAAATAAACTGCATAGATGCAATCTAAACAACTACGTTCTTGCCTAAAAAAGCCTCAAAAGTACATTATGCTGTCCAACAGCTGCAATGTTTGTCAAACTGTAGTGAGTTTGTTGATCTACTGTCACTCTTTGTGGGCGGAGTAATACACAAGGGTGAGGAGGCTGTACGAGTTCTGATATTGCAAAATATCACATGGCTATCAGCCAATCAGATTCGAAAACCAGAAAGAACTGTTGTATATTGTCAGAAAGTGGCTAATGTCTATGAATTTCATATTTCGTTTGGCTTTATATCTGGAAATTGATTTATGTGTGGCATTAAGTATGGATTTCACTCCAAGTATGGATTAAGTATGGATCACGTTTTATGAAAACGTATGCTTTTTTCCATTCAAACCCCACCCCTAAACCCACCCCTCATTGGAGGATTAACATATCGTACTAAAACGTATGAATAAAATCGTACAAATAACAAAAAATAGCCAATAAATCAAAAAGTTACAAATTGCTGTGAGATTGCGTCATATGGGAGTTCTGATTATATAAGCATGGGCATGGTGTACTTGTGGCACATCTGCCCTCTCCAAGCCACCATGCCTAAACCCTTTACCTCTGAATTGCACGGAACGACTGAATGAGGGTGTGAGAAAAGGGACAGGAAATAGAAGAGTCTCAAAGGGATGGCGCAATGTCACCTTACAGCAGCTGCTGTTGTCATCACACTAATGCAGGCGCACTGACCCCTCGACCCTGCCAGTTAATGAGGGAGGAGGGGGCTCACGCAAGGACGACACACACTGAGGCTCCGGGACCACACAAAAAACCATCTTACCTGGAAATCTTTCTCCTCTAGTATCTCTTTCCTCCATCGCACCAAGAAGGCAGCACATACATACAAGTGGAAGTGAGAGAAACCTTCAGGTTCCGCCTGCGAACACAAAGATGACCGGGTCATACCAATTTGCATTCTGACATTTCAATTTATGACATCACAATCGTGGCCTCGTTAACATATGATCACCCAGCTTGGTTAATAAATAATGTTTTATTAGCATTCTGATTTGGCCTTCATTTTTTTATTGTCCATTTTTATTTTAATTAGTTACTAAATTACTCATTTGTTGTAGAATTTTTGTCTGAACAATATAATGTTTTAGCATCTATATATTTTGGAATGTGCGCATACGCATTAGACACATCACAAAAATATGCAGTGTTAAATCTGGATTACAGTTGACAAGAAGCTATAGAATAGTTTTTAATCACTGTATTCATACGATATGCAACAACAACAACAAAATGTTTTTCTTTCTCAAAATTTTTGTCTTCGTTTGTAGTCCAAATATCTACATTTTAGAAAACAAGATTATTTAACTTATTATTAACCTCTTAATTTTGCCTTATTTCATCCGAATTTTAAAACAAAACAACATATTTACAAGATATTTATTTAGATATTTGGACTAAAAATGAGACAAAGCAAAGCAAGAAAAGCATTTTTTTGCATTGTGATTATTCAATATCTGTACCTGAGCACTGTTTATGGTCTCTTATTTTACGGTAGTTGCTACACAGCTTCTTGCATTTTAGGCTGCACTGATTGGCTGTCCGCTGGAATCCTCCTGCAGCCATTATTTCAGAAACATGCTAAAAAATCTTTTCGTTTCTCACCATGCCGTCAAGTGCCGGTTATGGCCAGGAAGGTTTGCACATCCAGGGTCAACCACGGTTGATTGCAGTGCACAGACATTGTTTGTTCTATCATATGTGTTTCTGCTGTGTTGTTTCTTGTCTAGGTACGGTAAGTGGTACGGTACGGTTCATTTTAGGTACCCTTTGACAGTGGAAACAGCCATAAAAGTGTACCTAACCAAACCACATGTACCACTCAGTGGAAACGGGCCATTATACTCCCCAGAAAATTAGTGCTATTCAGGTATTGGCTGGTATAAGATTCTGATAGTATGATAACCTAGGATAAAAATATCACAGTTTTACAGTATTGTGATTTCTGCTCTAAAAATATGTTCTTTTTAAATGTATGGGTAAAAAAAGATTAATTTTCTTTTGAGAAACATTTAAAATATTTTGAAACAGTAAACATGTCAGACTAAATTCAAATAAATCATTGGCTTCTGCTGTCTTCATTAGGTTTCAAAACATATCAAAACACAGATTTATTACAATTTAAAAATTTTAAAACAGCATCTTGGATATCTTTTCTGCTGGAGATACTGCTGTCCCAAAAAACTGAAAAGAAAATGTAAAAAAAAAAAAAAGTACATATACCGTAGGAATGGTATAGCGGAAAATTTTGGCGGTTTTAAAACCTTGACTTTTTCAAACTGTGGTACACCTTAAAAACGGCTGTCCCATCCCTTGAACTGCTATCTTTTGAAACTGTATTAAAATTGCAATATTTATCGCTGAAAAAAAAATATGGCATTATCAGATTTTTCCAATATCGTGCAGCGCTACTGATCATAGTAACCATGTTTTCATCCACCTAACTTGCACATAAATTTTGAAAATGCGCATTCAAAAAATTACGCGTACAACTGTGTAGGATCAAAAAAAGCACATAAACTACTATAGAAATACATCCATTAAAAAAAAATTACAATGTGCATCAAAACAGTCATGTGATTTTTAATTAATTAATTATTAATTTATTTATTTTATTTGTTATTTCATTAAATTTTTTCAGGGTTTTCACCTTTATTGGATACGAAAGTAGAGATTATTGACAGGAAAGCATGCATGGGAGGAGAGAGAGGGGAAGGATCGGCATAGGATCGCGAGGCGGGAATCGAACTCGGGTCGCCGTGAGCACCGGAGTGCATGTGTCGACGCACTAACCATTACATCACTAGCGCAGACATGTGATTTTGTCAGATAATGTGATTACGAAAATGGAAAGAGGAAAAGGGCTGTCATCGTAAAACGTTGTTTTGGCCAATCTAGAATCCCTCAGCCTAAGTCTGTCATCAAAGTGGTTCAGTATTATTACCTCCAGAATCACCTCCATTTTCTTTTTGATATTTGGCACCATTTTATCAGGAAGTAATGATATTGATCGCTTTGACTAATTGGATGGAAACCATGCTTAATCTGAAAATGTTTTATGTAATTTTATGTGTATATCAAATTAAACAAGACTGATGTATCTATTTACTTTCACTTAGAAAATAAATAAATAAACCCCTGTATGTGCTTTAATTAGAGTGTAGTAGATTCAGCAACAAAAAACACATCTGATAGATATTTTGATACCCATACAGGGCTCGAAATTGCAAAAGTTTTGGCCACCCGAAATTTATCTGTGTGACCTCAAAATATATTTGGGATCATTCGTGCGAGTGCATAAAATTGTTGCAATGCAACTTGTTTCACTGCAAAATGTTCACCGCATGCACATATTTAGGAGACATTCACGCAGAATGCATCTTTGCATCTGAAACGCCAAACGCAGCACTCAGGAATAGTTTGACAGTCAACAGTCAAGAGCTACAATCGCGAACATGTAAAGCACTGACAAGTGTGGCAGAGTTTGCAGGTAACAACGTTTGCCAAATCTACACATTTTAAGCGCGAGAGGTTTTGTTTAATCCTTCATTTATTTGTCAGGATGTTGTCAGCTGTGCAGGTGGCAGCTATGTATAAAATGTTACGCCGCATACACTATCGCAAAAAGGCTTGCATTCACTCAGATCAAACTAATATTGCAGCTCATGAAAAAATGAAGTATGCAAATAATAAGCTATATGTCAATAACATCTATGCAATATCAGACACCACCCATGAGAACAGCACAGTTATTATCACTAACTAAGTTTCATTCACATCAAGCAGTGCGAGCAGGGCCGGTGTGTGCATGCAGATATTGTTTTGTTTGTTTGTTAGTTTTGATTAGTGTTGATTTCAAATGTAGTTCATCTGTTAATATAAAACTTGTAGTAACGGTGCTCATAATTGGTAGGTGTGACTAATTTTTGGCTGGTGCTCCTAAACTTTTAAAGTACACCAGTGCTACCAAGCAAAATGGTTCATTTTGAGCCCAGTCATTTAAGATGACTAGAGGTTTTTTAAGGTATTTTTAAAGGTGTTTGTGCACCTTTTTTTCTTTCTAATGCTCCTCAGATAGTTAGAAACTAACCAACCCATAACTACGCAAACACACAGAAGTTATCCAGTCATACCAGAGGCTATTTAATACAAAGAAGTGTTATAAGAATGGCAGAATTCACAGAGAATAGTTCAATATACAGTTGAAATCCGAATTATTAAACCCTCTTTGCATTTTTTTTTTCTTTTTTAAATATTTCCCAAATGATTAACAGAGCAAGAGATTTTTTACAGAATGTCTGATAATATTTTTTCTTCTGGAGAAAAATATTTATTTTATTTTGGCTAGAATAAAAGCAGTTTTAAGTTTTTTTTAAAAACAATTTTAAGGTCAAAATTATTAGCCCATCTAAACTATTTTTTTCCAATAGTCTACAGAATAAACCATCATTATACAAAGACTTGCCTAATTACCCTAACCTGCCTAGTTAACCTAGTTAAGCCTTTAAACTTTAAGCTGTATAGAAGTGTCTTGAAAAATATCTTGTAAAATATTATCTATTGTCATCATGGCAAAGATAAAATAAAACAGTTATTAGAAATGAGTTATTAAAACTATTATGTTCAGAAATGTGTTGAAAAAAATCTTCCCTCTGTTAAACAGAAATTGGGGAAAAAATAAACAGGGGGGTTAATAATTCAGGGGTTTAATAATTCTGACTTCAACTGTATATACATATGTTTTTTGGTGAAATACACTTTGACTGGATATCTGTTGAAACAAGTCCTACAAAATGGCTTTAGCAACAGAAAACCGGTGTATATGAATAAATATGACAATTACAACAATTTTCATTATTAAGAGACAAAAGGCGAAAGGAAAAAATAATATATCTCTATTTAGTTTGACCTTTTATGTTTCTCATTTTTATTTTTCTCACCACTTATTAAATCTCCTCATTTAGCTTTCTTGACACATTTTCTGACGGTGCTGAAATAAAACAATCAAATTAAAGGGCAACCTGAAACAAGATGAGCCGCTCTGTGAAGGCCTACTGGGTATAATAATAGTAACCCTTTAACAAGGCCTTGTTCTGCAGAATGGGACACGAAGTGCACATATTCCTTTTCAGACAGCTTTTACTGTGATAACCTTGGCGAACCAATTCATTCTCTATTTGAATATGAACGTATTAGGAAAGGGACACAGCCGAAGCATGAGGATCAAATCAGTCCTGAAAACAAAAGCCATGCAACAATCACATGTGGGATGCTGGTATATGTGCTATTGAACAACACAGATTTCATCTTAGATAAAATGATGTAGTTACAGGCACAACAGATATAGTTTTGAGGATTAAAAGTGTATTCAATCAACCTTTTTAAATAAGAATAACTAAAAATGAATAAGTTAGTCAACAAAAAATGCCATATCAAAGTCGTAACGAACAGTTTACCTATAAAAATAAACCATACATCATAATTCACTCACCCTCAAGCCATCATTAGTGTATATAGCCCAATCTCAAACTATTTTCATATCATCAGAAAAGTAGCTAATTCATAAGATTGCAAATTGTACTAAAATATGAATAAGATCATACAAATGAATACGAATTAGACACTAAATCAAGGTCAAAATAACCCATAATTTCGCCAGGTTTTTAAAACATGTTTTATAAGGTGGATCAATATGTTTTAGCAATTTTCATGGCTCTTAGTACGCCAGTTAAGCACATTTCCAAATTTTCATTGCCAATCCTAGGCAATTTAAATAGTTTGTTTTGGGTCAATTTGGAATTTCCACAACAAGGAGTCCCGGGGACCAGAGAGAGGATGGATTGACCTCCCCCAGATCCTTGTAACATAAATATTACAATTTATTAAACTATAAATTCCAATCACTGACTTCAGTTGGCGAACAAAGCTCATTATGCGCGACTAATGTATGCGATATAATATGAATGTGTAGCATAAGCTCCGAGATTAGATACATCTGACAGGAACTACTTGTCCCAGATTGATTACAACTGAAGATGACGACGAACAAGAGAACTAGTCAGCTTGGCATTACTGTATAACGTTATACAGTACAATGCCAACTCTTACAATGCCACGTACCTGTCTAGCACCATGCATTATACATCCTATACATGCATAATCAAGTCAGTGTTACTATACATTTTGTAAGGCCAGTCTATACAGTACATTAAGATATTGATAGAATATGTTGTTGCCAATCATATGCTGCATTTTGTTCTTAATAACAGGGACTTAAAAATCCCTTTTAAATTGCTATGAGCCTTTTTTTTTTAGCTGCAATTGTCCCACATGGCCAGTAAAATAACCAAAAACAAAGCTTTTTATTTCTGTGCCAGCTTGATGCAGGCTACACTAAATGCTGGCCAGTTATACGGATTAAAAAAACCTCCCTCACTGGGCTGAACTCCCTGTAAGTGAGATGGAGAACACAAAAGCACACAAGCACTGAGGTTTTCCGCTCAATATACAAGCTTTAAAATAATAATGCAATGTACTTAAAATGTAAAAAAGATAAAGCAATTAAAAAGTTTTAGTTCATCCAAAATGAAAATTCAGTTATTAATTGCTTCCAAACCCCTGTGACCTTCATTTGTATTCACAATACAAATTAACATTTCCCTTATCCTTTATAGACAACAAGGTTCAAGACTCAGAAGTCCGGAAAATACAAAAACACTCATACTTAAAACAGACTACAGTATATGCCTTCTCTGGTTCAATCAGAGTATTATCAAGCTATGAGAGTACTTTTGTGCGCATAACAAATCAAAATAACAGCTTTATTCAATAGTTTCTTCTCCTCAGTGTCAATATATTGCACAGGTTCACAAGGACTGTACACTGACGTATACCACTTGGATGCCACAGTGCGACTTCATCTATTATGGTAAGATGTAATAGGTACACCAAGTGCGACATGTAATATGCGCCCTATACTGACACTGAAGAGAATAAACTGTTGATTAAAGTGATTATTTTTGTTTGCTACGAGAACAAAAGAGAAGCTATGAGATAACTTTTGTGCGCAAATAAAACAAAACTAATGACTTTATTCAATAGTTTCTTCTCCTCACTGTCAGTATATTGTGCAGGTTCACAAGCACTGTACACTGATGTATACCCCCAGGATGCCCGCGCACATCTTCTTCTACTGCGGTAATACAGCAGAGATGTGACCAAGTGCAAAACGCGAATGTGCGCCCTATACTGACACTGAAGAGAATAAACTGTTGATTAAAATCATTATTTTTGTTTGCTACAAGATTAAAAGAGAAGCTATGAGATAAAACAAAAATACCGACTCTATTCAATAGTTTCTTCTCCTCAGTGTCAGTATATTGTGCAAGTTCAAAAGCATTGTACACTGATGTATTTACACTCCTGGATGCCTGCGCACAACTTCCTATCCTGTGGTAATACATCAAAGATGCGACCAAGCGCAAAACGTGAATGTGCGCCCTATACTGACACTGAAGAGAATAAACTGTTGATTAAAGTCTTTATTTTTTTTGTTACGGCAACACTTTTGTGCATGCATAAAACTAAAATAACAACTTTATTCATTCGTTTCTTCTTTTCAGTGTCAGCATATTGTGCAGCTCCACATGCCCCCTAGATGCTCACCTGCGGTATTAAGTCAGAAGTACGACCAAGCACAAAACATGAATATGCACCCTATACTGACACTGAGAAGGAAAAGCTGTTGATTAAAGTCCTTAATTTTGTTTTATGCATGCACAAAAGTATTTTCATGGCTTGATCTTATTGTGATTTAACTAACAAAAGCATACTATTTGTTTCGATGATGTTTATAGTTATTTTAGTTATTATAGTTATTATAGAGTCAGGAACCTTGCCGTCTATGGCAGATCAGGGAGCACTCAGATTTCACCTAAAATATCTTAACTTGTGTTCCGAAGACGTATAAAGTCATAGGTGGTTTTAAACAACATGAGGGTTAGTAATTAAAGATCCCATGAAATAAAAATAAAGGTTTTTAGATCATAATATCAGTATTGTTTGTTTTTAAGATATCGAGTGAACATTCGCGTGTAGAAGAACTGATATAAACATGTAAATCTTAATGGTAAAATAAATGGATTAACAGTTTTACCTGTAGCCTCATCAAATCATGACCAATCAAATGCTCTCTAGCATCTGACGTGTCCCACCCCCTTAAGACACTTTACATTTGATGCTACTGAGCTCAACTTCTCTTACTGGGTAGAGCGGTGATCAAAATGAAATGCTATTGGCTGTTTTTTTAAAAGGGGAGAAACTACACTATGTCCCACCCTGTTTTGGGTTTTTAAGTTGAGATTAAATCAAACATCGAATAAAAAAGGCACACTTCACGGGACCATTAATAACAATGTTCATTTTTTTTTTTTTTTTTTTTATGAAATAACCCTTCAATTATCACATAAAAATATTGTAGGTAGAAGTCTCCCCAATTTGGAAATCCATACCTCTAAAAACACAACAACTCCAATCGGTCGCTGTGCATATCAGTCAAACAACGTCCTCCATTACTTGTGTGATTCTTGCTGCAAACCAGAAGCCTTACTACGTGAGATGCCACCTGAGGAGCCCACGTGGCGTAACGGCTCCAGCTGGAGATGCAATGAGCACCACAGGCAGAGGAGAAAAAGATGATCTGCGATGCCAGACACGGACAGAGGGTCCTAATGAAAATCAATGGATGCGTTTCTTCCAGCAATAAACAGGAAGGACAGGTCTCCCCTTCAAGGGTAAACGCGGGCAATGGAAATCTTCCCAACTGTACTGTGTGTTAAACCCTCGCACACAAACAGCGTGGTATACGGCAAAGGTGGCAGGAAGCGGTTTCGAGACTCCACACGTTACATCCAGTCCAATTACCCTGCAGTCATTCTCAGTCACCTCCTCGTCAAAGTGACCACACAAGCGTGAAATGCACTTAATTAGACACTCAATAGACAAGGCCGGGCTGCAAGGGCATCTGCATATGCTCAGCTGTGTGGAGATGAACTTCCGCATCTTTAATGCAAGAGCTCTGGCTTTCTTCCGCTTGTTTAGAAAAGGAAGTGTTGTCGCAGTCGCTGGTAATAACACGCACCACTAATTTGCTTTTGTTAAAAGACTTAATCTCCGGAAACTGATGTTTATATAAATACAGAGACATGGGCGAATTAGTGTTTAGATGCAGATTTACATGTTTGACTTTCTTTAATGCATTTTGTAACGGTAGAGTCCTCTCAAAATGTAAAAGGGACCTAATACTTGTTCTAATGATGCTAAAGTCTTCATGCAATCGCATTTAAGCAATTAAACACTGAAAATCTTTCTCTTCTGCTCCATTTTAGCATTGTTAGCAGTATTTTAGTAACTTGTTTTTTTTCCAGTTTTAGTAATTTCAATACTTAATTTTATTGCAGTTCGTTTTAAAATGTCATTGACTTATGTTTAAGCATTTATCTCACTTTTATTTATTTGTTTTATTTATTTAAGCACTATTCAGCTTTTATTTTTAAATAAAAGAAGACAATAGTGAAATATTATAATTTTTTTGCTGTTTCTTCTAACTACATTTGTTGTTTGTTCAAACTACTTATTTAAAATGAGCTGAAACAACACAATTCAACAGTTTTTTTTTTCTGGGGACAACCTTAATATTTTATGTTTAAACCACTTTTTTTTGTAAAAACTAATAAGTAAACTTAATTCCTTCATGTTGTCCCAACACAAATCGATTGTGTGGAACCAAGCATTTAAAAAAAAAGTTTTAACAGTGTAGGGTCCATATTGGAACCTTAAAGAGACAGTTCAACCAAAGATGTACATTTACTGACTATTTACACACTATATACACAGTCAAGTGACTCTAAACCTTTATAGGTTTTGTTAAACACTAAAGAAGATATTTTACAGTAAGCTGGAAACCATACTATTTAACCATCAACTTCCATGGTAAGAAATATTATACACTCAAACATTTTTGCTGGTTGTTCAAACTACTTATTTTATAATAAGCTTTTTTGGGGAATAACTACATAATTTTAAGTTCTGTGTTTTTACCTCAATCAATTTGTGTTGGGACGACAAGGAATTGTGTGGAACCCTGCATTTTTTTTTTACAGTGTAGGGAACAAATACTATGGAAGTCAATGGTTAGATGTTTCAAGCTTTGTGCAGTATCTCTTAATTTGGTGTGTTAAACAGAAGAAAGAAACTCTAAGTGGTTTGGAACAATCAAAGGGTGAACAAATTGACAAAAATTTCATTTTTTGCTGAACTATACCTTTAAAGTTACATATGTGTACCTTTTGAAACAATACCACTCCAGTGACTTAACCAAAAATGATGGTTAAGATTTTATTTTTAATTAAAGTTTCACAATCCTATAACCAGTGTTGGGCGTAATGCGTTCCACAGTAACGTTACTGTATTCTAACTATATTTTTGGGAAGGTAGTAATGCAACGAATTAAATTTTTAATTTGTGTAATTTGATTACAGTGACTAAAGTCAATGTAATTGTGTTACAAATAACATTTTACAAATAACATTTTAAATCACGTTTAGGGCGACACGGTGGCACAGTAGGTAGTCGCCTCACAGCAAGAAGGTTGCTGGTTCGAGCCTTGGCTGGGTCAGTTGGCATTTCTGTGTGGAGTTTGCATGTTCTCCCTGTGTTCACGTGGGTTTCCTCCGGGTGCTCCGGTTTCCCCCACAAATCCAAAGACAGGTGGTACATGTGAACTGGGTAAGCTAAAATTGACCGTAGTGTATGTGTGTGAATAATATTGCATGGGTGTTTCCCAGTGATGGGTTGCAGCTTGAAGGGCATCCGCTGTGTAAAACATGTAAACAAATAAAAAATGTGCTGGATAAGTTGGCGGTTCATTCCGGTGTGGCGAGAATTAACAAAGGGACTAAGCAGAAAAGAAAATGAATGAATGAATGAATGAATAAATCATGTTTTCCACTGCAACGTCAGTTAATAAGCATGTGCTTTTAAATTGCTGGAGAACACGAGCTGAAATGGTGATGGATGTTAACGAGCGTGTTTGCTTCTTCAAGTTGAAATACAGACATTACTTTTGAATTCGTTCAGTGTAAAAACAAAAATATTGCTGTGAAATGCAGACTATGTCCAGTCTCTAAAGAACGTTCAACTGCTTTTAACAGGCTTAATTGAATTTTTGTGCAGGATCGAGGGTGAAGGTATCTTCTGAATGTGAAGAGAAGTGTAGCTGCTTATAGCGCTGTTCACATATCGCGTCTTTTGCACACGCAAGGTGTTTGCACATACATATCTGGAGCGTATATTGCGTGTGCTCACATTTTTCAGGCACACCAGTTGAAAACCGCAAGTCACGGGTCAAAAACTGATCGATCAGCTTTATGCTTTGTATTGATTATACACATTTCGGTAGGCTAATTACCTGACAAACACAGAGCACATGAAAACGCTGGAGTGTTTTCTTCTAAATGTCTTCTTATTTGTTCAAAAAAACAAACAAACAAAAAAAAAAAATAACAGGTTTGGAACAAGTGAATGATGAAAGAACTTTAAAGTAAAGTAATTAGTAATCTAATTACTTTTTACATGAAAAATTCAGTAATGTAATCAGATTACAATTTTCCAGTAGTAATCTATTACTTTTTTTAAGAACTGCCCATAACCATTCATAATAAGCATTCAAAAAGAACAGTTTAGTCAGATATATCATTTGTGTTCCACAGAGGAAAATATATAGGTTTGGAATGAAACGAGGGCGAATGTAGCACCAATGACATTTTTGGGTGAACCATTCCTCTACGATGCGAAACATAATTTGTGCTAAAGCATAAGGTGCTACTTATGTCCATATGTAATCAGCGCTTTATAAACAAAAGCTGCTATGGGCTCTGAGTAGGCGTATGCGCTATTAGTGTGTGTTTTTACAAAGCCTGTGGTCTAGTTTCATGTGGGAGTGAAGGCTGGGTTCACCTTTAGATGGGCTGTAGTTTCTCTTCATTGATCATTTTAATTATTTTGTCTGTCTCTCCCTCGGGGGGCGAACAGTTGATGATGGGCCTTAATTAATGGGACCAGTGGGGGAATAGACACAGTGGTCCATTCTGGAACGTTCTGACGTAAGACCTGGTGACACACTTCAGGTGGGATAAGTTTGAAACGAGGACAAAGGGAACACACGCAGACCACGTTTCTAACCCTGTTTCCATATTTTTACACTTTTGTGTACCACATGTAAGGTTACAGCTGGGACATTATAATCAAATAACCATTGTGCATTTAATTTATAGATAGACCACAAAAGAAGATATTATCAGAATGTACTAGTTATCAATTAGTAGCTACACACTAATATAAGTTATACTTTAAAATTAATAATTTAACCCACTGATTAGGTTTGTCCAAATTGTATCCACATTTTCCAAAGTGTATGCAGTTGTTTTTCTAAATTGTATAATTTCTACTGTGACTAAATCCTATTTCAAAATTAAATTGTGTACAGATTAAATTGTAAAAAACTGACCTTGTGAAAACGACCTTCAGAAATACCATTTATTATACATTACCGTATCTACTGCCACATTTTTTTTAATAGTAGATAATACAATCAAGATTGTTTCAAAGTAACTTAACATTATGAAAAGTAGCAGAATTTCATAATCTTGCATATTGTCAGCGGCTTCGTCCTCCACGCACATTATGGGACTAAACAATATCATTATACCTGAATGATGTCCAAAATGAAGCAGTTAATGCTGCTTCTTGTGCACAATGATGAACAAGAAAGGTGCAAACAATCAATCAGGTCTTCTGCTTTGATGACAATGAACCTCACAGAGACCCCCCCTCCTCAAAAAAACAAACAAAAAAAACGATAAACTTCGAAATTACGCAAATTACAGGGGTCTCATCATTGAGCTTGCAAAATACGGAAATCCGTATTTATACAGAAGAATCACATCCCTGTGTAATAAAATGTAATGTAATGTGTATTTATATAGCGCATTTATTGTGTATGGCCATACACCCAAAGTGCTTCATAATCATCAGGGGAGTCTCTCCACCCCACCACCAGTGTGCAGCATCCACTTAAATGATGCGACGGCAGCCACAGGACAACTGCGCCAGTGTGCTCATCACACACCAGCTATTGGTGGATTGGAGAGATGGTAATACAGCCAATTAGGTGGATGGGGATAATTAGGAGGGCATGATCGGTAAAGGCCGATGGTGGAAATTTGCCCAGAACACCGGGGTTACACCGCTACTCTTTACGAGAAGTGCCATGGAATTACAGGACCTCAGTGTAACATCTCATTCGAAAGACAGCACTCACTGACAGTATGGTGTCCCCTTCACTATACTGGGGCATTAGGACTCACACAGACCGCAAGTTGAACACCCCCAGCTGGCATCACTAACACCACTTCCAACAGCAACCTACTTTTCCCATGTGGTCTCTCATCCAGGTACTGACCAGGCTCAGCAATGCCTAGCTTCAGTGAGTAACCGGTCTTGGGCTGCAGGGCGATATTTGCTGTGTTACTGTCACTGATTGGTCAAAAAGCAGACAACCACCTTTTGACCTTACTTTCTTTTGAAGTTTTTACTTAATATTGGCTGTTTCTCAATTCAAGAAAGCTGAGAACGTACTCCTGTTCTTGCCGGTCTTGCCAGGTCACCTCGGAAGAACGAACTTGGGAAACCGCAAGAACAGAGAACGCGTCCTGTGAGAAATGAGATGCTGCGTTCTTCCTGATGGTCACATGACCTTCACGCATTTATAACTAAACATTATTTAAACATTACCGCATTCATACAGCGATTTATTGTTTTTTCCCTTTTCAGTATATGTATAACATGCACAAAACACTTACAAATATACTTTGCACAATATAAATAATACAGATTTTAATACAAACTTCAACAAATATACAACCTTATTGTGTTTATGCCTTTTTAAAGATGTTAATGTTTACTTTCACCATCTCATTTAGGTAAACTCCAGAGATAAATAAGTTATATCTCCGAACTTTAATAATAAATTTATATAAAATGCTGCATTTCCCCCATCCTTTAACCTGTCGCAATGACTTCTGGGACTTCTCGAGCGAGTTCGGTTCTCAAGTCTGTATTGGTGCATTCTCGATATCAAGAACACATGCGGGAACTTTCACGCGTCCTCCATTCTTGCGGTCTTAAGTTTTGGAACTTAAGTTTTTGATGATGATGTTACACGAGAACATGAGAATGCAAGATCACTGAAGAAACAACCATAATCTCCCACCGGCTGCTATTTCTCAATTTTTGATTGGCTGTCTCTGTTGCCAGGCTTCCAGCAGCAACAAGCAAACACTACTCAGTTAAATATAAACTTCACTTGTTTTATAGAAATAGACTCACATTACATGTCTCCTAGCGTTAAACAGTTGAATTTTACCATTCCAGGTCTGGGAGGAGCATTTTTAGCTTAGCTAAGCATAAACCATTGAATCAGATTAGACCATTAGCATCTTATTCAAATTGAAAAATTAAAAAGCATTCTTGAAAATAGTTGAATAGTTAAAACTGTAATATAATTGCACCTGCTTCTGCCACAGTACACTAGCAAAGTTCCTTGATCCTAATGCCTGAATGAGAGAATAGTTCCTAGACTCGAAAAGCCTAGCAACAAAGCCTAGAACATAGCAACTTTTCATTTTCTGTCATGATGTACCTACATAAGAGTGAAGCTTTAACCTCCTAGGGCTTAAGTGGCCACATACATGGACAGCACATTTTAGCTCTTAAGTGGCTATTTAAAATATTGAATGTTTCATATTTTGTTACAGACATACAGTGTCATCCTGCAACTGTTTTGCAGAATATGAAATGTCCCAAACACTATTTTTAACTGTCCAAAATGGGAAAAAAATAGTTTTCACTCTCTGATAGTCAAAGCAAGTAAAATAAAAAAAAACAGGAAAAAGTGTTTTATATAAATTCGGACCATGAGTGCACATATATGGACATAATTTTTCTCTTAAGGTACATCGAAGAGATGATACTTATCTTTTTATTTTAATTAGGTTCTAATCAGCCCAAATAGCAAAGAAAAATAAAAAAACACATGTAAAAAAAAAACACCTTGGCCATTTTTTTTTGAGCAAGATCCTAATGGTCTAATTGAATTCAATAATTTATGCTAAGCTAAGCTAAAAGTGACCCAGAGATAAGCTGAATGAATTTGAAAAGGGCTAAACTCTTTTTCTGTTTACCTATTGGGGAGTTGTAAAATGAGCATATTTCCATAAAAAGTGTTACTTTAACACCACATAACCCTAGCTAAAATGTGTCTGTACCCAGAAATAAAAATTGTGGTTCAGTACGACAATAGCCCAGACAATAACATTGTAAACAAAAGCATAAATGACAAAAATTCAATGGACAATTACCAGGCCATTGATATGCATTTGCTATAGGTTATCTACAGTTTCTTACCACAGACTTTTCAAGTCTTGAGTCTTAAATTGCTCTGATTGCTTTAATAAGTTTCTCGACAACAAGTTTCACAAACTAAACTATCATTAACGTCAGCAGCAGGTGTAGTGATGAGTTATCAGGGTTTGTTAGCAGGCCCAATTAATTAGATTACGAAAGCAAACCCATTTAAACCACTCTTGACAAGCCTTCTCACAGGAGCAGTCGTTCAAAGCGGACCCTCATAGCGTCCTGACACATTCTCATGTAAATACAAGATCTGAAGTACTCATGGTAAACAGCAAGCGCTCTTGCCAGAAGTTTGATGATGAGCATTGGAGTCATTGGTTAGCGAAAAAAGCCCGCAGTCAGTTTATACTTCCATCCCCAAAATCATTAGAGAGTCAGTTCTAATATTAAGTGTTCCTCGCGTACGAGAACTCGCTACAAATTTACCAGCAAAGTCTGTTGAGATGGAGTGCATCTGACACCAAACAGATCACAACATTCATATCTACCCATCCTTCAGCCCCGAGCAAGAAAAGAGAGAGAGAGAGGGAGAGATAGAGATAGAGCGAGCAGATGAAATGGAGTGGGTCGCTCTGAGTTATGTTCAGGGTGATGATTGTCTATTGGTGTAACCTACCGGCCTTAATCAGAGCAGCGGGGAAGATGACCGTCTGAGGGTATCAAGCTGTGACACGCTCCCTGCTACTGTGCTTTATTACTTTATTAAACCTCTCTCTACCTGAGAGATGTGAGACTCCAGCTGTCAAGTAAGGGGAGGGGGGAGATTTCGCCCACCGTCTGGGAGCATGTGCGCAGTCAAATGTCAAAGGGAGACCACTATAATTTGGGAGGATGTGTACATCTTTCAGTGGAACGTCGAATAGAAACAAACATGAACTTGTGGCAAGTCGCGACCTGGTGTTGATCTTGGATCACGTGTGTTCAAGAACAGATCAGTGACTGATTTCTGTCAACAACTGAGGTTTAAGTGTGAGGGATGAAATGTATTTGGCCCCTGCTAAAAGTAGACAGAGAGTTAAAGTCACCATGAAATGGAAGTTAAGATTGTCCTTTTTTCCCATATTGTTGATTGAAATGATCCTAAAATGAGAATAAAAAAAGAATGGCGGTGCAGTTTTGTTGTTTGGGATTGTTGGAAAAAATCGCAATTGACAAACGTAGGGTAGAAACAAGACATGCACCAATAGTCCTGCCCTAAAGGCATTCCATGGCACCAAAAGTGAATAAAGTCGTTTTGAGGGGGAGGTAAGGTTATGGGCTGCATCTGAAATCAAATACATGCATTAGGACTCACACAGACCGCAAGTTCTGCAGCCCCTGTTGGCCTCACTAGCTTCAGTGAGTAACCGTCTTGGGCTGCAGGGTGATATTTGCTGTGTTACTGTCACTGTACAGCATGCAACAAGCTTTTGACCTTACTTTCTTTTGAAGTTTTTACTTAACATTATCTCTCAAGTCACCTAGAGTTAAACAGTTGAATTTACCATTCCAGGTCTGAGAGGAGAACTTTTAGCTTAGCTTAGCATAAATCATTGAATCAGATTAGACCATTAGCATCTAATTGAAAAAATGTAAAAAGCAGTTCTTAAATTTAGTTGAATAGTTAAAATTGTAATATAATAGCACCTATATAAAGTTGCCATGAAATGGAAGTTAAGATTGTCCTTTTTCCATATTGTTGATTGAAATGGTCCTAAAATGAGAGAAAAAAAGAAGGGCGGTGCATTTTTGTCATTTGGAATTGTTGGATTCCAAATGACAATGACTGGATTGTTGGAAAATAAAAATATAAAAATAATAATAATCGCCATTGCTAGCAAAATGGAGACAAACGTAGGGTAGAAACAAGACATGCACCAATAGTCCCACCCTAAAGGCATTCCATGTGACCAGAAGTGAAGAAAAGTCATTTCGAGGGGGGAAGAAAGGTTATGGGCTGCATCCGAAATCAAATACATTTGAGTCAAGTAGTATGCCTGAATTGATAGCGTTCAAAAAACAGTAGGAAAAAAGAACCAAAATGACCGAATACACCCAGTGGATGCTACACTATCCCATGATGCCACACGCAATAATTCATGAATGGCAGTGAAGCAACGCAACTGACACATGTAGATCACGTAATAATGACAAATGGTGGACAAATGTGTCCGAAATCTATTCATACTTCTCACATTCATATTAAATAAAATTTCAAATACAGTACCTCATTGAGTAGTAGGCAATTTCGGAAGCAGAATTTATTTTCATTTGATAAAAGATTAAGTGTGCAATATATGCCACAACCTCTGATCTGAAACACATGATGGATCTTACTCAATAAAATAAACTCAAAATTTATGACTATTTAAACAAAAACTAGATATTAAAGTTTGAGGACAAACTTTATGGTGGCTTGAAAAGCCGAGTCTGAATTAGCATGTTACTAGCATGAATTAGCAAGTAACTATCATGATTCTAACATAAATTAGCATGTAACTAGCATGATTCTAGCATGAATTAGCATGTTACTAGCATGTTTCTAGCATGAAATAGCATGATTCTAGCATGAATTAGCATGTTTCTAGCATGAGTTAGCATGTTACTAGCATGTTTCTAGCATAAATTAGCATGTTTCTAGCATGATTCTAGCATGAATTAGCATGTTACTAACATGTTTCTAGCATGAATTAGCATGTTACTAGCATGTTTCTAGCATGATTTAGCATGTTATTAGCATGATTCTAGCATGAATTAGCATGTTTCTAGCATGAATTAGCATGTTATTAGCATGATTCTAGCATGAATTAGCATGTTACTAGCATGTTTCTAGCATGATTTAGCATGTTATTAGCATGATTCTAGCATGAATTAGCATGTTTCTAGCATGAATTAGCATGTTATTAGCATGATTATAGCATGAATTAGCATGTTACTAGCATGATTCTAGCATGAATTAGCATGTTACTAGCATGATTCTAGCATGAATTAGCATGTTACTAGCATGATTCTAGCATGGATTAGCATGTTACTAGCATGTTTCTAGCATGAATTAGCATGTTACTAGCATGATTCTAGCATGAATTAGCATGTTACTAGCATGATTCTAGCATGAATTAGCATGTTACTAGCATGATTCTAGCATGAATTAGCATGTTACTAGCATGATTCTAGCATGAATTAGCATGTTACTAGCATGATTCTAGCATGAATTAGCATGTTACTAGCATGATTCTAGCATGAATTAGCATGTTACTAGCATGATTCTAGCATGAATTAGCATGTTACTAGCATGATTCTAGCATGAATTAGCATGTTACTAGCATGTTTCTAGCATGAATTAGCATGTTATTAGCATGATTCTAGCATGAATTAGCATGATTCCAGCATGAATCTAGCATGGATTAGCATGTTACTAGCATGTTTCTAGCATGAATTAGCATGTTACTAGCATGATTCTAGCATGAATTAGCATGTTACTAGCATGATTCTAGCATGAATTAGCATGTTACTAGCATGATTCTAGCATGAATTAGCATGTTACTAGCATGATTCTAGCATGAATTAGCATGTTACTAGCATGATTCTAGCATGAATTAGCATGTTACTAGCATGATTCTAGCATGAATTAGCATGTTACTAGCATGATTCTAGCATGAATTAGCATGTTACTAGCATGTTTCTAGCATGAATTAGCATGTTATTAGCATGATTCTAGCATGAATTAGCATGATTCCAGCATGAATTAGCATGTTACTAGCATGTTTCCAGCATGAATTAGCATGTTACTAGCATGATTCTAGCATGAATTAGCATGTTACTAGCATGTTTCTAGCATGAATTAGCATGTTACTAGCATGTTTCTAGCATGAATTAGCATGTTATTAGCATGATTCTAGCATGAATTAGCATGTTACTAGCATGATTCTAGCATGAATTAGCATGTTACTAGCATGTTTCTAGCATGAATTAGCATGTTATTAGCATGATTCTAGCATGAATTAGCATGTTACTAGCATGATTCTAGCATGAATTAGCATGTTACTAACATGATTCTAGCATGAATTAGCATGTTACTAGCATGATTCTAGCATGAATTAGCATGTTACTAGCATGATTCTACCATGGATTAGCATGTTACAAGCATGTTTCTAGCATGAATTAACATGTTATTAGCATGATTCTAGCATGAATTAGCATGTTACTAGCATGATTTTAGCATGAATTAGCATGTTACTACCATGTTTCTAGCATTAATTAGCATGTTACTAGCATGTTTCTAGCATGAATTAGCATGTTATTAGCATGATTCTAGCATGAATCAGCATGTTTCTAGCATGAATTAGCATGTTATTAGCATGATTCTAGCATGAATTAGCATGTTACTAGCATGATTCTAGCATGAATTAGCATGTTACTAGCATGATTCTAGCATAAATTAGCATGTTATTAGCATGATTCTAGCATGAATTAGCATGTTACTAGCATGATTCTAGCATTAATTAGCATGTTACTACCATGTTTCTAGCATTAATTAGCATGTTACTAGCATGTTTCTACCATGAATTAGCATGTTATTAGCATGATTCTAGCATGAATCAGCATGTTTCTAGCATGAATTAGCATGTTATTAGCATGATTCTAGCATGAATTAGCATGTTACTAGCATGATTCTAGCATGAATTAGCATGTTACTAGCATGTTTCTAGCATGAATTAGCATGTTACTAGCATGATTCTAGCATGAATTAGCATGTTACTAGCATGATTCTAGCATAAATTAGCATGTTATTAGCATGATTCTAGCATGAATTAGCATGTTACTAGCATGATTCTAGCATGAATTAGCATGTTACTAGCATGATTCTAGCATGGATTAGCATGTTACTAGCATGATTCTAGCATGAATTAGCATGTTACTAGCATGTTTCTAGCATGAATTAGCATGTTACTAGGATGATTCTAGCATGTTACTAGCATGTTTCTAGCATGAATTAGCATGTTACTAGCATGTTTCTAGCATGAATTAGCATGTTGTTAGCATGATTCTAGCATGAATTAGCATGTTTCTAGCATGAATTAGCATGTAACTAGCATGATTCTAGCATTAATTAGCATGTAACTAGCATGTTACTAGCATGATTCTAGCATGAATCAGCTTGTTTCTAGCATGAATTAGCATGTTGTTAGCATGATTCTAGCATGAATTAGCATGTTACTAGCATGACTAGCATGTCACTATCGTGTTGCTAGCACCTTTCTAGCAAGATTAGCATGTCAGTAGGAAGTTTAAACTGTTAGCATGTGTTAGAAAAGCTAGTCACAGTCTCTGGGACAGTTGCTAGGGTGCTGAAATTGGTTGCTAGGGAGTGGCTAGTAAGTTTAAAGGTAATCAGTGATTGGCTGCTGGCTACACTGAGTTGAATGAGGCCAGACTCTAGTCTGTAGGACAGTCTGATGCAGAGTTATGAGCTCACAAAGGTTGATCCAATGTTAAGTAAATGGGAGTCTTTTACAATGGAAGTCTATGGGACAGTTGCTAGGGTGCTGTAAGTGGTTGCTAGGGAGTGGCTAGTAAGTTAAAAAGTCATCAGTTATTGGCTGCTGGCTAGACTGAGTTAAATGAGTCCAGTTAGAAGTCTGTAGGACAGTCTGATGCAGAGTTATGAGCTCACAAAGTTTGACCCAATGTTAAGTCAATGGGACTTTTGGGATTTTTCTGGGTCGTTTTTCAGAAAACCCAAGGTCGGATCAGTTAGAAAAGATATAGCAACCCGAGTCAGACCAGTTCGAAGGTTTGACGAAAGTTTGAAGTATGTAGCTTGAAAGGCCTAGGAGGAGATACACTTAGAAATTAGTCTCAGAAGAATAAGAAGAAGAAGAAGAAGAAGAAGAAGAAGAATAATAACTAGATATTAAAGTTTGAGGACAAACTTTATGGTGGCTTGAAAAGCCGAGTCTGAATTAGCATGTTACTAGCCTGAATTAGCAAGTAACTAGCATGATTCTAACATAAATTAGCATGTAACTAGCATGATTCTAGCATGAATTAGCATGTTACTAGCATGTTTCTAGCATGAATTAGCATGATTCTAGCATGAATTAGCATGTTACTAGCATGTTTCTAGCATGAGTTAGCATGTTACTAGCATGTTTCTAGCATGAATTAGCATGTTACTAGCATGATTCTAGCATGAATTAGCATGTTACTAGCATGTTTCTAGCATGAATTAGCATGTTACTAGCATGTTTCTAGCATGATTTAGCATGTTATTTGCATGCTTCTAGCATGAATTAGCATGTTTCTAGCATGAATTAGCATGTTATTAGCATGATTCTAGCATGAATTAGCATGTTACTAGCATGATTCTAGCATGAATTAGCATGTTACTAGCATGTTTCTAGCATGAATTAGCATGTTACTAGCATGATTCTAGCATGAATTAGCATGTTACTAGCATGATTCTAGCATGAATTAGCATGTTATTAGCATGATTCTAGCATGTTACTAGCATGATTCTAGCATGAATTAGCATGTTACTAGCATGATTCTAGCATGGATTAGCATGTTACTAGCATGATTCTAGCATGGATTAGCATGTAACTAGCATGATTCTAGCATGAATTAGCATGTTACTAGCATGTTTCTAGCATGAATTAGCATGTTACTAGCATGATTCTAGCATGAATTAGCATATTACTAGCATGATTCTAGCATGAATTAGCATGTTACTAGCATGTTTCTAGCATGATCTAGCATGTTACTAGCATGTTTCTAGCATGAATTAGCATGTTACTAGCATGATTCTAGCATGAATTAGCATGTTACTAGCATGATTCTAGCATGGATTAGCATGTTACTAGCATGATTCTAGCATGGATTAGCATGTAACTAGCATGATTCTAGCATGAATTAGCATGTTACTAGCATGTTTCTAGCATGAATTAGCATGTTACTAGCATGATTCTAGCATGAATTAGCATATTACTAACATGATTCTAGCATGAATTAGCATGTTACTAGCATGTTTCTAGCATGATCTAGCATGTTACTAGCATGTTTCTAGCATGAATTAGCATGTTACTAGCATGATTCTAGCATGAATTAGCATGTTACTAGCATGATTCTAGCATGAATTAGCATGTTATTAGCATGATTCTAGCATGAATTAGCATGTTACTAGCATGATTCTAGCATGAATTAGCATGTTACTAGCATGATTCTAGCATGGATTAGCATGTAACTAGCATGATTCTAGCATGAATTAGCATGTTACTAGCATGTTTCTAGCATGAATTAGCATGTTACTAGCATGATTCTAGCATGAATTAGCATCTTACTAGCATGATTCTAGCATGAATTAGCATGTTACTAGCATGTTTCTAGCATGATCTAGCATGTTACTAGCATGATTCTAGCATGTTACTAGCATGATTCTAGCATGAATTAGCATGTTACTAGCATGTTTCTAGCATGGATTAGCATGTTACTAGCATGATTCTAGCATGAATTAGCATGTTACTAGCATGTTTCTAGCATGAATTAGCATGTAACTAGCATGATTCTAGCATTAATTAGCATGTAACTAGCATGTTACTAGCATGTTTCTAGCATGATCTAGCATGTTACTAGCATGATTCTACCATGAATTAGCATGTTACTAGCATGTTTCTAGCATGAATTAGCATGTTACTAGCATGATTCTAGCATGAATTAGCATGTTACTAGCATGTTTCTAGCATGAATTAGCATGTAACTAGCACGATTCTAGCATTAATTAGCATGTAACTAGCATGTTACTAGCATGTTTCTAGCATGATCTAGCATGTTACTAGCATGATTCTAGCATGAATTAGCATGATACTAGCATGTTTCTAGCATGAATTAGCATGTTACTAGCATGATTCTAGCATGAATTAGCATGTTACTAGCATGATTCTAGCATGAATTAGCATGTTATTAGCATGATTCTAGCATGAATTAGCATGTTACTAGCATGATTCTAGCATGAATTAGCATGTTACTAGCATGATTCTAGCATGGATTAGCATGTTACTAGCATGATTCTAGCATGAATTAGCATGTTACTAGCATGTTTCTAGCATGAATTAGCATGTAACTAGCATGATTCTAGCATTAATTAGCATGTAACTAGCATGTTACTAGCATGATTCTAGCACGAATCAGCTTGTTTCTAGCATGAATTAGCATGTTGTTAGCATGATTGTAGCATGAATTAGCATGTTACTAGCATGAAGAGCATGTCACTATCGTGTTGCTAGCACCTTTCTAGCAAGATTAGCATGTCAGTAGGAAGTTTAAACTGTTAGCATGTGTTAGAAAAGCTAGTCACAGTCTCTGGGACAGTTGCTAGGGTGCTGAAATTGGTTGCTAGGGAGTGGCTAGTAAGTTTAAAGGTAATCAGTGATTGGCTGCTGGCTAGACTGAGTTGAATGAGGCCAGACTCTAGTCTGTAGGACAGTCTGATGCAGAGTTATGAGCTCACAAAGGTTGATCCAATGTTAAGTAAATGGGAGTCTTTTACAATGGAAGTCTATGGGACAGTTGCTAGGGTGCTGTAAGTGGTTGCTAGGGAGTGGCTAGTAAGTTAAAAAGTCATCAGTTATTGGCTGCTGGCTAGACTGAGTTAAATGAGTCCAGTTAGAAGTCTGTAGGACAGTCTGATGCAGAGTTATGAGCTCACAAAGTTTGACCCAATGTTAAGTCAATGGGACTTTTGGGATTTTTCTTGGGAAAACCCAAGGTCGGATCAGTTAGAAAAGATATAGCAACTCGAGTCAGACCAGTTCGAAGGTTTGACGAAAGTTTGAAGTATGTAGCTTGAAAGGCCTAGGAGGAGATACACTTAGAAATTAGTCTCAGAAGAAGAAGAAGAAGAAGAAGAAGAAGAAGAATAATAATAAGTTTAAGATAGATAACAATATGCTGGCTTTTCAAGCCACCATAACTAGATATTAAAGTTTGAGGACAACTTTATGGTGGCTTGAAAAGCCGAGTCTGAATTAGCATGTTACTAGCATGAATTAGCAAGTAACTAGCATGATTCTAACATAAATTAGCATGTAACTAGCATGATTCTAGCATGAATTAGCATGTTACTAACATGTTTCTAGCATGAATTAGCATGTTACTAGCATGTTTCTAGCATGAATTAGCATGATTCTAGCATGAATTAGCATGTTACTAGCATGTTTCTAGCATGAGTTAGCATGTTACTAGCATGTTTCTAGCATGAATTAGCATGTTACTAGCATGATTCTAGCATGAATTAGCATGTTACTAGCATGTTTCTAGCATGAATTAGCATGTTACTAGCATGATTCTAGCATGAATTAGCATGTTATTAGCATGATTCTAGCATGAATTAGCATGTTATTAGCATGATTCTAGCATGAATTAGCATGTTACTAGCATGATTCTTGCATGAATTAGCATGTTACTAGCATGTTTCTAGCATGAATTAGCATGTTACTAGCATGATTCTAGCATGAATTAGCATGTTATTAGCATGATTCTAGCATGAATTAGCATGTTACTAGCATGATTCTAGCATGAATTAGCATGTTACTAGCATGATTCTAGCATGAATTAGCATGTTACTAGCATGATTCTAGCATGAATTAGCATGTTACTAGCATGATTCTAGCATGGATTAGCATGTAACTAGCATGATTCTAGCATGAATTAGCATGTTACTAGCATGTTTCTAGCATGAATTAGCATGTTACTAGCATGTTTCTAGCATGAATTAGCATGTTACTAGCATGATTCTAGCATGAATTAGCATGTTACTAGCATGATTCTAGCATGGATTAGCATGTTACTAGCATGATTCTAGCATGAATTAGCATGTTACTAGCATGATTCTAGCATGGATTAGCATGTTACTAGCATGATTCTAGCATGAATTAGCATGTTACTAGCACGACTTAGCATGTTACTAGCATGATTCTAGCATGTTACTAGCATGTTTCTAGCATGAATTAGCATGTTACTAGCATGTTTCTAGCATGAATTAGCATGTTGTTAGCATGATTCTAGCATGAATTAGCATGTTTCTAGCATGAATTAGCATGTAACTAGCATGATTCTAGCATTAATTAGCATGTAACTAGCATGTTACTAGCATGATTCTAGCATGAATCAGCTTGTTTCTAGCATGAATTAGCATGTTGTTGGCATGATTCTAGCATGAATTAGCATGTTACTAGCATGACTAGCATGTCACTATTGTGTTGCTAGCACCTTTCTAGCAAGATTAGCATGTCAGTAGGAAGTTTAAACTGTTAGCATGTGTTAGAAAAGCTAGTCACAGTCTCTGGGACAGTTGCTAGGGTGCTGAAATTGGTTGCTAGGGAGTGGCTAGTAAGTTTAAAGGTAATCAGTGATTGGCTGCTGGCTAGACTGAGTTGAATGAGGCCAGACTCTAGTCTGTAGGACAGTCTGATGCAGAGTTATGAGCTCACAAAGGTTGATCCAATGTTAAGTAAATGGGAGTCTTTTACAATGGAAGTCTATGGGACAGTTGCTAGGGTGCTGTAAGTGGTTGCTAGGGAGTGGCTAGTAAGTTAAAAAGTCATCAGTTATTGGCTGCTGGCTAGACTGAGTTAAATGAGTCCAGTTAGAAGTCTGTAGGACAGTCTGATGCAGAGTTATGAGCTCACAAAGTTTGACCCAATGTTAAGTCAATGGGACTTTTGGGATTTTTCTGGGTCGTTTTTCGAAAAACCCAAGGTCGGATCAGTTAGAAAAGATATAGCAACCCGAGTCAGACCAGTTTGAAGGTTTGACGAAAGTTTGAAGTATGTAGCTTGAAAGGCCTAGGAGGAGATACACTTAGAAATTAGTCTCAGAAGAAGAAGAAGAAGAAGAAGAAGAAGAAGAAGAAGAAGAAGAAGAATAATAAGTTTAAGATAGATAACAGTATGCTGGCTTTTCAAGCCACCATAATAAGTTTAAGATAGATAACAGTATGCTGGCTTTTCAAGCCACCATAATGACTATTGAGAAAAAAATAAATAAATATATATATATACACACACACACACATATATATATATATATATATATATATATATATATATATATATATATATATATATATATATATATATATATATATATATATATATATACACACACATATATATATACACATATATATATATATATATATATATATATACACATATATATATATATATATATATATATATATATATATATATATATATATATATATATATATATATATATATATATATAAGGGGTGTGACGAGATCTCGTATGATGATATATCTCAAGATTAAATAGCGACAAGATTTGCTTGATTTATGCTTGAAGTCATAATCATCATAAACAGAAATGGAATTAAGACATGTGGAGTATTCCTATTTCAGTCATATTATAGAAGTGCAATACAGACATGAAAACACCGTAATCAAACTATTAACATCGTGTAGGACTTTAAGCCGCATTTTGTGACAGGATAAGCCATACACACATGGCTGTTTGACACTATTC
The DNA here is from genome assembly GCF_903798145.1 of Danio aesculapii. NCBI lineage: Eukaryota > Metazoa > Chordata > Actinopteri > Cypriniformes > Danionidae > Danio > Danio aesculapii. The sequence continues at coordinate 31,272,829 of NC_079438.1, read as the reverse complement.
TCTGCACCTACCAAGTCAATAAATGATCACAGACACACACATCTCTAAACGCACTTTTCCTAATATTTAAAAATGATATATAAAAAGACTATTTCCATTCACATGGGCTATTAGCAAAAAAAAATTTGCTGTGTTTGCATGTCCTTTACTGCACATAATTCATTAAAATAGAATTAAAATTACATTAGTTACAAGTTGATTTAAAAAGCACCAAAATAGTTTTGCATTTTGTGATTTTTTTGGTTGAATAAATGTCTATTTTTATTCATTTAATTTCATCTTAAAAGATATCTTGCTAACATGACCAATACTTGTACGTCATTTATTAATCATAGTTTAACGTTTACTTCTGCACCATTATAATCAAAATTAATGCACCGTGAGTTAACAAACTAACATTACATTTTCATGAAAGAGACAGTTCACTCTAAAATTAAAAATCTGTCAGATTATTTGAAGAATATTTGAAACTTGTAACCATTGACATCCATAGTATGGAAAACAAATGCTACAAAAGTCAATGGATAGAAGTTTTAACAATACAGAACAAAAAAGGTTTAATTAATTACTGGTTTGGGACAAGTGCAATAAAATGAAGACAACTTTTATTTTTAAGTGAACTATCCCTTTAAATAATGTTAACAGAAGAGTAAAAAACTGCAATAAATGTATTGTTCATTGTTTGTTCATGTTAATAAATACATTACCAAATACAACCTTATTGTAAAGTGCTACCAGAGCAGCAGTATTTTTAAGCAAAAGTAAATTAATCAGAACAAAAGTGGCAGTATTTGTTACAAATATTTGTTATAAATGATTCATGTTTTAAATAAATTCAGTTCTTTAGAAACTTCAAGTCAAAGAAGGAAACAGGGAAAGAAAGAAAACAAAACCAATAAATTTGTGTAGACTTCAGTGTAGTAGTTGAAGAAAACTTTGCTATTAGAATAACAACTAGCATTTTATATTTAAAACAAGTTTACAACATAAACGCAAAAAACTATTTTTTTTTTAAATGCTATAAAAATCACACAAAATGACTGATTCACCGTATTTATCTTCTACCAAGTTGGTAAGCCTCTGTCTGCTCCAGCAGGTCAATACAGTTTTGGCCTCTTTGCTTTTCATCAACACGGAGTGTCTTTCCAATTTAAGTTACACAGAGTTCTGGCCTTTGCTGTCGGGTGAACTTATATACAGTCCACAAGGACCCAAAAAGTTTGGACTATTTTTAACTTGACTTTTTGACAATACAAATGCGAAACCTAAGATGACAGCGCTTTCCATAGCCAGGAAGAGCGGGCAATGTACTTTGAATTACAGAGGGCGAGAAAAGGAGAGAAAAAAAATAGACAGAGAGAGAGAGAAAGAGAAAGAGACTGAACAGAACACAAAGAACTTCATCTGACCAGTGGTTTTATACAACTAGTCCCCATGGGAACTGGGGCTTTCAGCTTTGAGGCTTCAAAAAGGACGCCAAAGCGCCATAAAAGTATCATTAAAGTGTCATATAGCAAAGTCTTCTAAAGCCATACATTAGCTTTGTGTGAAGCATAGGAGTTTTAAATGGCTATTTATAGATAATCTTTCCCTTTTAGTGAACTGTTAGCTACTGCAATTGAATAATTCTGTCACTGACTTGAAACTGAGAACTTGACTGATGATTAAGTCATTAATATAACTGGAATTTCAAGAATAATGACTTGGAATACATGAGATATAGCTCATACGTAGCATTTTAATGGAATAGCTCACGCAAAAATGAAATTTACCTCATCATTTACTCTCAATCATGTGGTTTTATAGCTTTATTAGCTAATTTCTTCTTTTATTTCTTATTAGTTTAGGTTTTAGTAACAACAAATAATAACTTGACTTCTAATTGATCATTTGGTATCAGAAGTCTCTAATATGAAAGGCAAAAGCCTCTAGATTACACTTATTTTACCAAAATAAAATATGATCACGCCTTGATTGTTAATTATTTAATTAGGACAGTAAGGTCTGACTTTGCTTAAAAAAATGTCTTGTCACTTAACAGAAATAATGTACATTATAGAATATAAAGTCATGGTGCAGTGGAGACAGAATGAATATTGTGTTTGACTACCATGAGCTTGGAGGACTGCATCCATACATCTCTGCAATGACTAAAATAACTTATTAATAAAGTCATCTGGAATGGCAAAGAAAGCATTCTTGCATGACTCCCAGAGTTCATCAAGATTCTTTTGATACTTCTTCAATGCCTACTCCTCCATCCTACCCCAAACATGCTCAATAATGTTCATAACTGGTGTCTGGGCTGGCCAATCTTGAAACTTTTGCCACTTTTTTTTTTTAAATGATCAACTAGAAGTCAAGTTATTATTTGTTGCTCTTAAATCTGGGTTCGATGACAAGACTTGTCAGGTAGTGTATTTTGAAGAGTGCTTGTTCGCCCGCACCCATTGATTTCTAACAATCGTATTTTTTTCCAACTTTATGAGGGCAAGTAAATGATTATTATTACTTCTTTTTATTTTTTGTGAGAACTACTCCTAAAGAAATAAAATATGAAAGTTTTTTGTCTGAGAGCCACTAAGTCTTGTTCGATTATAGAGTGAATTTGTCCACGGCCTTTCAGTAAAGTCAGCTTCAGCTCAAGAGGTGCGCAGCAGGGTTGACTTTTGCTAACATTTTTATCGTAAATGATTGAGTGCAGGGTGCCCGGTGTGCTGCTGCTCTGTAAGTGATTGAGCAGGAACTACCAAGCAGCTAGCAGTGGAGATTTAAAGTAAGGAGTGATGAAATATTGATGTTCAAAAGGGCTGTGCCAGTGACCTGGACCTTGCCTTCTGGGTACTGCCTTTTCTGTGTCAGAAAACATAGGGCAATCATTAGGGGAACCCCACGGGACGGGTAAAGGGATTCAGGTCGCGGGTCCAAATCCCAGTTGGGAAGTCTGACGTGCCTTATGGTGAGGTTTTAGATCAGGATAAGGTGGAAGAAGGATGGAACCATAGTATGCAGTGCTAATTTTGTCAAAGAAAACATGAGTGAAAACTATGAATGTGCACACTCTGATCTGCTCATCTAATAATGAACAGTGCATTATTGTCGACAGAAAAAAGACAAGACTAAAGCCCCAGTCAGATCACACAGTTTTGGCATGATTTTGGAACAATTTCATTGATGTAGGATGTCGTTGGGATTCGTAAACGACAAATGAGCAATGTGACAATGTGGCATAGTTCACGACCATGCCTGCAACACCATCGCAGAAAGTCTAGCATGTTTAATTTGTTTTTTGTTCTTAACGGCGAGTTCCGTCATGTGGGTGACAGTGGACAATAAAAGCACATAACTTCTCAGTTATTTCAGTGGGTTCTGCCATTGATGTGCTGGTCAGGTAATCAAAAATATGCTGCATATTTACTTATGAGTGGGTCACGGGTGGATAAGATTAATCACTGGTAATGCAAACTGTAACAATTTTTCTGGCACAAATAAGCAGACATCTCCATTTTGAGTTCACTCATCCTTCCAACAGAGTTTGTTCTTTCGAGGTAATTTTGGAACATGTTCAGTGCTGCGAATACACTGTAAAAGCAAGTCCTGCTCATTCAAATTTGTCATTTATAGTAAAAACTGTGTAATATAGGCTTCTCTGAAACTGAATATTTCACTTTAATTGTATTTAGGCTAGACTATCATTTTATTTAACATTTTATTTAACTGAAGCATATAGCGGACTTGTTTTAAAGCACTTCACCTCAAAAGGTTATTCGTTATTCTTTTTTATCTAGTAGCTAACTGACCAACAAAAAATACATTAGATTTAACATACAAATTATATCAAATGAATTTAGTTTTAAAAATATATTTTTCCAAGACTAATATACAAATTATATATTTTTGTTTGTGCCCGTTCACAACGATTTTTTACGATCCGTGTAAAATAAGGATTTAATTCTCTTCCTCCCTCGCTGCAAATTCAGGCAAGGGAGTGTTTAATAACACTGGCAGGAAAATATACATTTAGATTTTAAAGAAAATATCTTAATATTAAAAAACAAATTATAAGTTGACGACTGATCGTCAAGGAACGTGATGTCTGGCACATTTGTTACCCACAACAAGTCAAGATTTTATCAAAAAAAAAAAAAAAAAAAGTATAACCTGACAAAATGACTTTCGTAACCGACAAGAAAATCTGTGTGATCTGATCGGGGCTTAAAATGTAGTCAAAACAATCAAAAATACCTAACATTAAATCGGAGTTTGTGTTAAGCCATACTCAAAAAGGACTTTTGCTGCTTGTTTAAACTACTTGTTTAAAATTAGCTGAATCTACAAATCTTAAAGGTTTTTTTTGAGACAACTTAATTGTTTTCAGTTCAGTCCACTTAAATTAGTTAATTTGATTGATTTAACTACTTATAAAAAATGAGCTGATACAACACAATTTTTGACGTTATTTGGGACAGCTTAATTATTTAATGTTCAATCCACTTAATAAAATATAGGTCAACTTAATTCTCTCATGTTGTCCCAAATCAATTGTTTGGGACAAACAAATTTACTACAGTGTAGGCAGGGAATCTGTGGATATTTTTTATTATTTCTGTGCAAATGTATGTGGAATTATTTTGAGAGTATAATAGTATAGGTGGGCATAGATATATATATTTTTAAATCTAGATTAATCTCACTGTAATCTTGGAATTAATCTAGATTAAAATAGCTTATTTGAATTCTGCCGAAGGCATTCAGAATGTGTGTGCTACCCAAATTATGACTAAAAGTAAGTCTTTGAGAGCGGGTTTTTCCAAGCCAGGTGATCCAAAATGCATCCCAAACTGCTTGACAAACTGTTCTACTATGATAATTGGTGAAGAAAAAAAATTATGTTCCCAGTATGTCACGGGGGCATAAATGAAATGTTCATGAGTGAATGTGAAACTGCCCAATTGCAGTTAAAGTCACCCAAAATTACAGGAAACTCTTATATAAAAGCACTTCACGTAAACACCTTAATTATATTATTGTCTATTAAGGCAAATAACCAGATTACATATGTCCATGTAAGCATAGTCAGTAGTGTCTTCGAAGTAAGTGAAAGATCCAGAAGGGCATCCTGCTGATTTGAATCAGAGGGGCACTTTTTTTGTCAGACGGCTCACCGGTTTGACTTTCACTCACCGTCAATTATTTTAAAAAGCACCCGGTCCATTATATTTGTGTATGTTTTACCCGGACGCATTAATTCTACAGGTGCCTGATAGTTAGATGTGGAGCTAACATTAATCAGATTCACTCTAGTGAATTGCATCCATGTTAGCACGTCACGTTGGATGTGGTAATTTCACAGTAGGTATACAGCCAGGTTCAAAGACTCGTTCTCGCCACTTATAGTGCAATTCAGCCAGGTGTACATCCGCATTAAAATATCAAGGTGAAAGTCATCATAGCTTGCGTAGAATAGACCCAGCTCCCAACCCAACTTTGAGAATAGATTACCAGTGATATTTTTTTTAATCGCCCGATAAGAGTCTCGCGTTAACGGCCCACCACTAATTAATATCTAATAACTTCACAAATAAAATGAAGATAATAATAACTTTGTAACTTTCATTTAAGGTTTACAATGCAAATCCAATTAGAACCACTAATTTGGTATGTACCTTTACATTTGCATATTATTCAATAATATTACTACAATTCATTTAAAATGGAATAAATACATATTATACATAAATAAATGCTAAATGATCTGTGGATTGCCTAACTCTAGGCATTTTTCGCTCTTATTTTCATTGACTAAATTAACACAACAATCCCGAAAATG
>NC_079438.1:31221999-31261999 GCF_903798145.1 Danio aesculapii | reverse complement strand
TTTCAGATGAACATTTTCAACAGAACTCACAGAGGCATTCCGTAATAGCTAGAGCTAGAAAAGGTTGAACGCATGTCGCCATGCCTACGATTCCCAAAAGTACTGTCTAACGGAGCAACTTACTAGGCTTTGCGAATTAACCAGGGAATCTCAAAAAATGTCAAGTCTGGCAAGAAGCCAAAAGTCTCTCTTGAACTTCAAAAGATAAGTGGCTCTAGATTAGTTCAATTAAAGGTGCTGTACGCGTTTTGGAATAGCATGCATACATTGACAGTTATCACTAAAGTAGGTGCCCTGAGAAATCACACCTCTGTCTTTGTGACAGCCTTAGGCTCTGTAAACAGCAGGAAGAGTCATGGGAGCGGCTCACACTTTCTAAAATATATTTATTATTTAGCTAACCAGAAATCATCTTTATCTCTGAGCCACATTCTGAAAATTTTGAAGGGGGGAGGGGGATTACAAAGTTTATGAGAGTACTATTTCAGTCCTTCTACATGGTGTCTGCAAGTTATATGAAGGCAAATTTAAAAAGTTTTAAGACCAACTAAAGAAAATTTAAGGGAAAAAAAGAAGGAAAAACATTCCAGAGCACATACTTTTATAGCAAGATTTCAAATTAAAAATATAAAAAAGACAGAAAAAAAAAATTTTTTAAAATCAATCTTGCATAAAGTATGTTTTAAGTTTAAAGGTTTAAATACCTCTGTTTTAAAACTACAGTGCAGAAATACTTTTATCTTATATTTTTAGAGTCTCGACACATGCTCTTTGTTCTACATGATTAAACCATGGAGAAGTACCACATTGTCACAAGCACAAAATGGAATGGCTCAATAAATCCGATCTGCCTGTTTACATGATAGTCGCACTGTCACATATCCGATTTTTATTTGATTTATTTCCACATATGAAAGAGGCCTGAAACCGATCTCTGAATATCTGAATGCATGCGTTTTTTTCTCTCGTGCTTATACGGTCATAGAACAGATGCGATCTGTCACATATGAGTAAAAAATTGGAATTGGGTCACATTTAACTGGCAGTGTAAACGAAGCCTTAGACTTATGCGCAAAACTGGAATATCACATAAACCATTTGCAAATAAAGCAGCTTTTGCATCCAATGAGTCAACAGAACAAAATCATCACTTCCTAATAAACTGACTCCGAATATGAAAATGAAAAATGAAATTTGCTATGACGGGAGAAGCCACTGTGGGACATTTTTCTTATATAATAAGTTATTGTTGGTTTTGGAGGCGTGAAACACTCTTTAGGAGTGCTCAAAAGAGTTCTGGAGGTAATAATACTGAACCCCTGTTATGACAGACTTTGTCTGAGGGATTTTAGATATTTGTTAATGTATTCATTCCACTGATTTGTCCTTTAATGCCGTGCGTATTTTTGTTAACACATGTTAAAACAAAACATCATGACCTTTATTTGATGCGCATGCTTAAATGGTAAATGTATTACCATCAAAGTTTATGTGCACACAGTTGTGTGCATACATTTTTTTATAAGCATTTTTGAAAACATAAGTCCACATGGATGTTTCCATATTTCAAAATGAACATAAAACTGGTGGGCGGAAACACAGCTAATGATGACGATGATGATCCTCATGCAAAAATTACTCTTGTGCTTCACATTAAAATGAAATGCATGAGTAAACAATTTCTATGAAAAGTTAAGCCATGATTATCTAAATTTAAGATTGGTTTCTCTGATTTAAGACCTCAATTCCCTGAAATGTAAAATGTCCTAAGATCCACAGTTCTTCTTAATTCCATTTTTAATTAATTGTTACCTGCCACTTTTTCCTCGAAAAACTGTTTGTTAGCATTATGTTAGCAAGACTTTTGCGCCATTGTTCATTTTTTCAGAACTACTGTAAAATTAACCAACCAAATGAGAAGTTTTAGAATGTGCCGCAAAAAATGAACCAACTGTTAGATGATTAAGAACCCAGTAAGGACAAAGATTAAGTCTTAAGAGTCTTAAGAGATTAAGAGATTCAAGCAAACAAAGAAAGTTTACTAAAGATAGTTTGCGCCGCTTACAATCTCTAATCAACAATTATATTAACTTGAGATGACTTGTCAGGTTCGAACGATTCCAAAACTTTTTTTTAAACTATTTTATCTTCCATAAAGTTTTTGTTTTGTTTTGCTGCTATTTTAACCACTACTCACTGAATCCCTATATCAACTGTTTAATTATCATATTGCAGAAAGGATGAAAGCGCATCATTATCTGGATACCCATTCCTTCACAACAATCCAGTGTATTACCTTAAGTTTGATCTGTAGATATCCAGAGGTGGCACTGAGCCTCTTCTATTAGAATATAAAAATTTGGTAAGGTGCTGCCCACTGAAACCGGACAGTTGCAGAGACCTTGAGCTTTGATGTACTGCTCACTGCAGTAGAGAGAATTTTTGTTTACTGTGTAAAGGTTTTCTTGAGGATCCGTGGAGGGTTAAAAAAAAAAGAGAAAGTGCTCTGAAGAACATGAGTCAGCGTGTAAAGCAGACTGTGACAACAACAAGCAGCACAGATCAAGAAAAACTCACAATGCCCTGTGAATGGCACAGAAACCATCTCCCCGAGAGATACAAGGGAAGGTACTCTTTCTGTTTTCTAAAGCCCATGAAATATTCATCATTCAGACTTGGCTAATTCGGGCCATCAAGATCTTTAAGGTGAGTTAGTGTGACACAGATTGTCAGAGTCGGCGAGGGAGGGAGAAAGAGCGAGCAGTCATTTTCAGACTATTTGGTTATGCATTAAAAATGCATGGGATGAATTACATTCTATTCCTGGCCTCTGTTGAGGAATTCACACTAGGGTCCAAAAATCGAGCACTTGGCAAAACAGAGAATAAGAATAACTTTAAATTTCCAATCTCAGAAACTTCACTTGAGCAGAAAAGACCAGTAAAGTGTTCAATAAAATATGGTTTTCCTAAATATTTTAGAGTATGAAGAAAATGTATCAGTCACACTGCTTTAGGATTTCTGAACACATTATTGCAAAAAAGGTAATTTTCATGCTACTAGCTGCATCAAACTGAATCGCAAAGTGAAATGAAAATGAGAAGAAAGAATGAGTAAATGGAGAAACTGGAGAAGAATTGCTGTAATGATGCAACAAGTAAAATTAGAATCTTTTTACATTACATAATTCAATTTGTTCCAATTGTTCTAATGAACAAAACCCATTTTCAAACTATTTTACAATCCTGTCTTTCACTGTCACATATCGTTTTATTTTTTTTGTTTGTTTTTTTTAATGTTCTATTATATTGGTAGTTTTAAAAAAAAATAATAAATAAATAAAAAACAGAGTGAAATACTTTTTAAATGATTAAGCCAGCCACTATTGTGGCATTGTTTGGGGTCATTAGTATTACACTGTAAAAAGCTGATGCATTTACATGTGATTTGTGGATGTGTGTAAACGTAACATTATGTAGTGCATTTAGTTATTGCCCAGCAGGCACACAATGTCATAAGACCTTAGAATTAGGTTAGATTTAGGTTGTGACGTCAGGTGACCAAAATTCAATGTCTAGCCAGCGTCTAAAGACAACGCTATTTTGACGTCCATGTCAAATGATGGTATATGGTTGATTTTAGGTTGTGTTTGAAAGTGACCAAAATCCAACGTCGAGCCAATGTCTTAAACCAGCGTCATATTGATGTCAAATACTGACATTTATTCGTCAGCTATGGCAACCAAAATCCAACATGTGATAGATGTCATAGTGATGACGTCCACACAACATCAAGCTGTAACATCATTAGCCGTTGGGTCTGATGTTGGGTTCTGACATCAACCCGATTTTCATTCCCAAACAAAATGTACTGTAACGTCCCCAGGATGTTGGGGTACAACATCAATCTGACGTCATGTTAACGTCTTGTGTCTACTGGTTGTTTAAGGCTATTTCGGTCATCATACAGTAAACATCCGTCATCTTCTTATCAGTGACATGCATCTAAACAGTCTCTGGTCAATGCGTGTAAAGATTTTGAACCTTTTTGAAGATCTACTTGGACACTTTTAATGCTTTTATTGATGCAACAAACCCCGTTTTCAAACTCTTTACATTCCTGTCTTTTACGGTCCCATGCTTGTTTTTTTTTCATTGATTGTTTAAAAAAAAAAAAAAAAAACAGAGAGGGATATACTTTTTAAATTATTAAGCCAGACACTATTGTGGCATTGTTTGGGGTCAATAAGAAAAGAGAAGAATATGTTGAACAAGAAGAACAATATCTAGATGATGAAGAAGAAGAAGAAGAAGAGAACATAAAAAAGAAAAGATGATGAACAAAAAGAATAACAAGAACAAGAACAGAAGAACAGAGAAGATGAACAAGAAGATGAACAACAAGAACAATAACTAGGAGTACAAGAGGAAGAAGAAGAAGAAGATGATGATGACGATGCAAACTAAAGAAAATAAAGAAGGTGATGGACAAGCAGAAGAACAACAAAAAGAACAAGAACTAGAATAACAAGATGAATAAGAATACGAGAAGAAAACAAGAAAGGAGAAGATGATGAACAACAAAAAGAAGAACAAGAAGTACAACAAGAAGACGAAGAACAAGAACAAGATGAACAAAAAAAAACAGCAGAAGAATTAGAAAAAAAACTAGAAGAACTCGATGATGATTATATACAAGAACGAAAAAGATATACAAGAAAAAAAAACAAAGAAAAATAAGAAAAAAGAGAAGAGAACAGAAAAAAGAAGAGGATGAACAAGAACAACAATAAGAAGTAGAAGTACAAGAAGCACAAGAAGAAGAAGAAGAAGATAAGAGAACTGAAGAAAAGTGATGGACAAGCAGAAGAAGAAGAACTAGAAGTACAAGAAGAAGACGAAAAAGAAAATAGAGCAGAAGAAATGAAAACATGATGAACAACAAAAAGAAGAACTAGAAGTACAACAAGACGAGGAAGAACAAGAAGATGATGATGATAAACAAGATGAACAAGAACAACAAGAAGAGTTACAAGACAACAAAACAACGAGAAAAAATTTTTGAAAAAAACAAAGGAGAAGAAGAAAAAAAAAAAAGAAGAGGACGACGACGAAGTCGAAGACAAAGAAGAAGGAAATAGTTCTTTGAATCTCTGCTTATATTTCACCACCTCTACTTTTAAAGCAAATAATAAATGAAGCTTTGGTGAGCATAGCATTTATAGAAATAAATACAGTATGTAATTGTAAGTTGCATGTACTACAGTAGACAAGAAAATACGTTTATATCAACTACATCTAGTAACTTAAAATTATACTTCGAGAAGAACTTTTGGTAACACTTTAGTTCAAGTAACAATTCAAAACACCATTTACTACAGGCTTACTACCTGTCTATTGTTAACATATTAACTGTTTATTAGCACTTATAAAGTATGATCTTATTTTACAACCCAATACCTAAACCCAACTACTACCTTAACACCAATAAATACACAATTAATTAGTAGTTTATTAAGCTAAAAATCTTTTTTGCTAATAGCGTGAATTGGACATTGAAACAAAGTGTGACTGAATTTTTTTATCTAGCAAAAGTGCAATTTCTTTTTAAAGAGAATGTTCTGTCTGATGTCAATTCATTGCAGAAATAAGACTTCCTGAAGTCCTCCATCTCTGGCCCTCTCTGCAAGTTCAAAGACGACAGATCTGGGTTCACTTCCCTCTGAGTGAGCACTTTCAAGCAAACTCCCGGCCCTGACAGCACGCCTTTCATTGCTTCTGGCCAAACATGAATGCATTGGCCCAGTGATTTGATGGAAGCGTGAGAAAGGATTTTGGACGAGGTAACAGTAGGTTATGAAGCCATGACCACAACAGCGGTATCAGGTCAATGCACACGAGGTAACGCAATGGAAATGTCACATTTTGAAGCCCTCAGAAGGCAACGCATCACCTTCATCTCGAAGACAGATGAGTTTGGTTTACGTCTCTATGAATAACTGTGATCGGCTCCCCACAGTTTGAATATATACACAGCAAAGTCATCCAAAGGTTTGAAGCAAGAGCTAAAAATTCTGTAAAACTTTTGCATCGGATGCAAACACTAACATGTGAAGAGCTTTGAGTAAATCAAGATCGGCTTCGGCAGTCAGTTATCTCTTGCTTTCATTTACCACATGATAACCAATTAAACCAAAACAGTTCCAAGGGCTATTTTTATGCATTTCAAAAAACAAACAAAGAAACGACAAGTGAACACTGCTATTAGTAGCTTAACTAACAAGCAAAACTGAATTTAAGGGTATCTATTACGCCCCTTACAAGATGTAATTTAATAAGTCCAAATTAGTCTCTGGTGTCCCCAGACTGTGTTTCTGAAGTTTCAGCTCAAAATACCTTTTAGATCAGTAATTTTAGTCTGTTTAAATTTCACTTTTGGGTCAGGAAAAAAAAAAAAACAAGCTGTTTTTTTGTATGCTTGTGCCTTTAAATGTAAACAAGCTGATCCTTCTCACTCCATATTTGAAGTACAGTGGTGTTTGAGCATATTTAACATTGACCAATGTATTAAAATGCTAAATTGTGGATGTTAACGTTAGTCTATGCATTGCGAGTTAACATGACAAACAACGAACAACTTTATTTTTATTAATGCTAACAAAGACAATGAAAAAATTTATTGTTAATTGTTCATGTAAGTAATAACAATAACTAATAGGAGATTGCCTTAATTTACCCATTTATTATTATTGTTATTATTATTATTATTATTATTCGTGACTCTTAATTATTATTAATGACTCTTATTATTAAGCATTGCCAAAAAGACTATTATCATCACGTTTTTTTTTTCTTTTTTGCCACATTTATGATTTTTATGACATTTATGACACATTTATATTTTATGAATAATTGAAGGACAAAGCAAGGGTGGCTCAGTGGTTAGCACTGTCGCCTCACAGCAAGAAATTGGCTGGTTCAAGCCCCAGCTGGGCTGGTTGGCATTTCTGTGTGGAGTTTGCATGTTCTGCCTGTTTTCGTGTGGATTTCCTCCTGGTGCTCCGGTTTCCCCCTAGTGCAATGACATGCACTATAGGTGAATTGAATAAGCTAAATTGGCCATAGTGTATGAGTGTGAATGCTAGAGTCTATGGGTGTTTTTGTCAGGGTTCTGCCACTCTGGTCTTGTTAATTCTTGTTTTGTGGCAGAATCCGGACACTAGCTCTGTCTTGTCCTGTCCTGTTAGTGCTCGGCTCGAGTTTCCTTGGGTCGAGCACTTGTTTTGTCATTGTCTGGGTGCGCGTCATCAAAGGTGCGCGTGGACCGTGCGCGCTTCTGCTTGAGGGATCTGCGCGTTCTTGGGATGCGCGCTCTTGTACTCGTGTTTGTGTTTTGTTTCGTCAGCATCGCGCTGTTTCATTCTCAGCGTCTCCGTCTAGTTGGTTTCGGTTTTGGTTGGTGCTGAGATGAAACATGCGCGTTGCATTTATGTGAGCGCACGGTAAGGTGTTTTCACTTATCGTGTGCTCGTGTCTTGCGTCTGTTGTCAAAGCACGTGGCTCTGTTTACATTGGTCGCATGCTTTTGTTGTGTGCTTCAGTGTTCGTCCAGTCATAAGAACACTCAGTTAATGAGTTCTCTCATTGGCTGCGTGTTCTTGTCCTGTTTAATGTGAGCACCTGGCTTGTGTTGTGTCAGGTGCTCTCCCGTCTATCGTCTAGTCCCACCCTCCTTGATAACCCATTATTAGTTAATTATGTTCATCTGTTTGTGTATTAATTTCTCCTGCTTATATTCTCCTGATGTCTGCTGTCCTGTGCCAGTTCGTCATTGTACGTTGCCTTATCGTGAGTGTTTCAGTCTTGATCCCTGCCAGCCTGCCCAGTCTAGTTTGTTTTTTCTGTTTTGTTAATGTTTTCCCCCTCGGGGTAGTTTGTTTTGCCTTTTATTTTAATTTATTATTAATACAACCCATTTTTTCTGCACTTGAGTCCTCGCCCCTTTTTCCCCTCTCCGGACCGTGACAGTTTTTCAGTTCTGGGTTGTGGCTGGAAGGCCATCTGCTACATAAAACATTATCAGGATAAGTTGGCAGCAGTGTTGCCAGATTGGGTGGTTTTAAATTTGAGAGTGTGGGTAAAAAAATGGCATAGGCGGTTTTGAAACACAATTTTTAAATGCAACTTCATTCATTCATTCATTTATTTTCTTTTCGGTTTAGTCCCTTTAGTGGAATGAACCGCCAACTTATCCAGCATATGTTTTTACGCAGCAGATGCCCTTCCAGCTTCAACCCATCACTGGGAAACATCCATACACACTCATTCACACACATCCACTATAGACGATTTAGCTTACCCAATTCATCTATACCACATGTTTTTGGACTTATGGGGGAAACCGGAGAACCCAGAGGAAACCCACGTGAACACGGGGAGAACATGCAAACTTTATATGCAACTTATTAAACATAACAGTGTGCTCCTACTCCATTCAGTTAGTAGTGGCCAGTGCATAGCGCAAACTGCTAGGGCCCACCCGCAACAACAAGTGAAGGAAAGTTGTATCAAAATCTGACTCTTCGAACAAATCTGACTCCCCTTCGCATGCATGCGCATCACGCAGTGCCTGCAGTTGAACATTGGTTTATCATAACACTTATCGATCGTTTTTCCCCGCAATACGCTTATTTCATGTGGCCACCATTTTAAAACACAAAAGCGAGGCTTTTGAAACCCGGAAGTTTATGGATCAGCACTGTAAACATTGCAACAGCATGCTGTGGACTACAAACCTCCAGCTGTTGCCGCAATTTCAAAATGCAGATGTGGCGTAAACATCACTTTAATATCGTTCAGTTCAGTTCAATTTAAACAATGGCTAGCATTTTAGGCATTTAACAACACCACAATCTCTTTAAGATTATTGTCCTAGGCTTCAGTTCATGGCTTCAGGTAAACACCATGGGTGCTTCCCTTCTTCAGCCTATGTAACCCGGTGAGCGATAAAACAATGCAGTCATCTGTAGCACACCCTTGTGTTGTCTGTAATAGTGTTGTCCCGCTACTGAAGTTTTAAAAAACGTCAATTACCTACTAACATTTAAGCACCACTTAGCACGTTTTTAAACAGCGCTGATTTGCCAAAGTATTCACCAGTGCTCAACAGAAATGACTGTGACTGGCCGTGAAGGTAATCAGTTCACAGCTCTTCACAGAGTGCAAACACAAATACATGGACACTGGAGTGTTTTAAAGCTGTGAAGATCAGTTGAGTCATCAGCGGATCACTCCTCTGTGTTTGCACTCGGTAAACAGTGGTGAAGTGGAGTGAACTGATGACCTTCACGCCCAATCTCAGTCATTTCTGTTGATCACTGGTGAACACTATGGCAAATCAGCGATGTTGCATTCAACAGTGTTTAAATGTT
Source organism: Danio aesculapii (assembly GCF_903798145.1). Lineage (NCBI taxonomy): Eukaryota > Metazoa > Chordata > Actinopteri > Cypriniformes > Danionidae > Danio > Danio aesculapii. The sequence continues at coordinate 31,252,569 of NC_079438.1, read as the reverse complement.
AGTGGGAAATTGGCATTTTTTTATAAACTTCAGTACTGAAATTCAGTCTCGTGACAAGTTTAATTTAGTAAAAGAATTGGTTCATTAACTTGAGTTTGATAAATTGCATCTAAACCTTGTGTTTGGGAAAGATATAGTTAGCTAAATAGTGCCATTTCCCTTATCTTAGCTGAAAACGAGGTCTGATATCACTTTTTATTTTCACTATCCATTCAAAACAGACCTTCCGGTGACTCGGAAGACAGTGAAATTATAAATTTGTGTCGCTTTTTCTTCGCTGATATGATATACAACCAGGTACACAACATTCCTGTGTGACTCAGGCGATGCTTTCTGGTTTCAGGCGATACACCAGGTTTCCTCCCACCACAGCCTCAATTTCACTTTATAAATGGCGGCCACGTGAAATCAGTCTATTGACAGCCAGAACAAACACAGAAGCATTGTCTGATTGACAAGCAGCACCTAAATATGTTAAAACTAATTTAAAATTTTAAATGGGACATTCATATGCCATTTCGAAAGTAAAACATACTAGGTATTTTAATCTACACAGCAATAGGTGTGGGGTGAGAGGGGAAAGTGTTCCGATGGGATCCGGTTGTGGTTCTGTGACTGCTGATGTTGGTTAAAAAATGATGACAGTTAAAGTAACTAGGTTAATTTCGATTTAAATAAATTAAAATTTAATGTTAAAGTTTTTTTTGTGCATTTGGGTAGGTTTTAGATAGCTTTTGGAAAAAGACAGCTATATCTGGCAGCACTGGTTGGTGGTTCATTCCGCTGTGACGACTCTTAATAAATAAAAGACTAAGCCAAAAGAAAATTAATGAATAAAGAAACAAAATATAAATTTTAATTTTTTTTAATATCTTCATTATGACAAATCTGTCTTTCTGTTTATGTAACATTTGTAAACAATGAATGAAAAACAAATTAAATAAATATGCAAGTAGTTTGGTGTTAGATCTCTCATTTATGTTGCGACCTAAATGAATGGGTCGTAATAATAATGCACACACTCATGCTATTTGTATTTAATGTGTATTTAAACATGATATTGTACATTGTTCTTGAAAATTATATTAACGTTTCATAAAAAGATATGAATCACGCAAAACAGTACGCTTGTTTTAAACTAGATTGTTTTCTGTATTGTAGACACTCTTCTCCGAAACCCCTTTTATTACTTTAGAAGACTTCACAGTCATAAAGGCCAAGTGGTGTGTTCATTTGTAAACAGTGTGTGTTGTAACTCTTAAATCTGTGGAATGAGAGCATAAGTACTTAAAAAAAAAGGAAAAAAGTGACCCCAAGCATCAGTAAAGCACTAAAATAATCATGGGTTGCTGCTGCAAATCCTGCCGCAGTTATCTCCTCTTGCCCTTGCTTTCACTGTTTGCTCAGCTGGCAAAATCAATATCAGAAGGCAACTCAGAGCAGCTCCAATCATAACCCGACCAAACCTGAGGCCTTCGCCATTGAAAATAAGCCATCAAACAGAAGTAAAGCTTCTTCGAAATCATTTTAATGCTCTGCAACCACATGGCCTGTCTTTATTGAAAGAAATGATCAATAATGCATGTTAAGCAATACCGTAGTCTTACTGACTTGAGACTGGCCAAACAAGCAATTTTTTGTGTGTGGCACCCTCTGTGTTAACACACACATCAATGACGAGGCTGGTGTTTTGGGAAAGAATCCAGTGACACGTCCCGTGTGAGTAACAAATAGGCAAACAAACCATGTGAACCGTCTATTGGCAATGCCTGCAAACTGCAAAATCCAAATCATTCGAGTAGAATAAAGGGACAGTCAGATATTGACAGTAACTTTGTACAGTAGATATAGAAGGACACTAACATTTAACACTGGAACTATTAATACTAAAACTAATAATACTAGAATTACCACTGCAGTCATTCTGACAGTTCCCATATACAGTAAGACATTATATTGCTACATCATATTTACATAAAAAAGTTCTATTGCAATATTAAAATTAAGCTTTGAATGTCTGTCATCATATTTAATGAAGCCATTACCCTAAAATATTATCATTTTGGTTATACACACTGTAAAAAAAAATTTAACAGCCGTTATTTTACGTTTTTTTTTTCTGGCAGCCTATAAATGTGTAATTAGGCTGTGTTAGTATATCCGTGACGGTCTGTACCTCACTTTCATTTTTACTTTCATAAGCAATGGAGAAAGCTTTTTTTGTGGCACTGAAAATTTTGTATTCACTTAAAAAATATATTTTTGCAGCTTGTTTAATCTACTTACTTAAAATTACAATTCTTGAGGTTTTTTTTGGGGGGGCGGGGGTGTTGGGGGATGGGGGGACTTGGGGGACTGTTTTATGTTCAATTCACTTAAATGTATAAAACAATTAAGTTAACTTAATCAATGTGTGTCAGGACAACATCGTAGGAAGCATTGAGCATGCAACTCAAATTTGAATAACAATATTGTAAAAAAAGGTTGACAACTTAAAACTATACTGCAACTTGCAGCAAAGCTTTTTGAGTTGACTTAACTTGAATCAAGTGCACTCAAGTGCAGTACTTGGGTTAAACGTTGAGTTAACTCAAAAAACTGTGCACACTAAAAAGCAATTACTTAAAAAATGAGTAAATCCATGTGCTTAAAAATTGCAAGTTGATTTGACTTAAAAACATTACGTTCACTTAACTTTCTTTTTCAAAAATTATGCACAGCGTTCATTTACGTAATAATTTGAAGGCAATGAGTTTACACTTCCACAATTCATCACTTTTTGCAGTGCAGCAAGTTACCATAGAATTTTAAGTTGAGTCAACTTTTCCTACAGTGTATAATGGTTGAGGGAGCTCAATGCACTGCAACTTAAGAAAACACCAGCAATTTAAGAAAACATCTTCAATGGTTTGACAACATACTGTACGCATTGCAAATCCTCTCAACACAAACACAAATACACTGTAAAACCTAACAGTCAACTTTATCAATTGAAATGAGTGTAGTTAACTCAAAATTGACTAAAAGTTAATTCTGCTGATCTGAAAAGAGTTTCGAACTCAGTGTTGAAGGTAATAAGTTAATTAAATACCTTATTAGGATTAGCATTTGAACTTAAATGGTTTGTTGCAATTGGTTTCCTCAAATGGTCTGAGTTACCTTAACTTTTTGGTTTTTGCAGTGCACTGTTTAGATTAACTTAAATCTTATGCTATAATTATTTGATTTCATTATTAAATATGTCATATTAAAATGATCAAAGTAATGGCATTTCTCGTTTTCTATGATTGATTACTTCGGATTTGATGCAAAAACAGCCTCATTGTTAAATACAGACATAACTGTGGCTTAAACTTCCAACCGTTGCACGCCACTAGGACTACATTCTCAGTTGTATAAAGCAAAACATTACACAAATGTAAAAGTAACGATGATTAGAGTTACAGCCTATAATAACCAGCTCATGCGTGCCTAACGTCTGCGACTGTATCAGAGTCGCACAAGTCCATTGATTCACAAACTATGGAAGCTCTCTTTGAGTGAACACATTAAAACGTCGGCATTGCTGTCCAAATGAATGCCCTGCTAGTGTTTTATATGATAGACGCGCACATGTACAGGAGGATCTAGCGAGGCTCTGTGGTTTTTCAGTGGTGAACAACTGTTCCTGTCAGCGAACTCTAATAATATCCAGCTGCAAACCCAACTGCCTTCAGATCGATGTGTTTTAAAAGATTTAGTGTTGTTACAGTATTTAAATTTTTTGTTTATTTTTAAACGATGTGAATAGTAGATCAATAGATGAATAGCAGTCAGTCCAATTCAAAGCAGAAGCTGTTTTTTTGCCATCCCCTGTTGTCCTGTCAGATACATTTTTTGAAGAAAATGCCCAAATACTCTGCAGTTGTAAAGAATAACTGGTCAAAAATTCTAAATTTGTATAATTTCAATCTGTGTGTGTTAAAAATAATAATAATAAAAATATATAATGTACATATAAAAATATATAAAACATATAATGTTTAACTTTTTATAAAATGCTGTAGAAAAATAAGAGGCAAAGAAAGTAAAATAAATGTTTTGCTAATATATAAAGGTTTAAAATAAGCTTTTTATTTGACAATCAGTGTAAAAAAGGTCAGACAGTTGGGCCTTTAAAATATTTTTCAGAAGGAGGTGGGCCTTGAAGTGAAAAAGTTTGAGAACCCTGATCTATACTATTTGCATGTGCTATGAGGATTTGCAGGGCATTTTCTATTTGTGTTTTCAAACTGATGAAGATGTTTTCTTAATCTGCTGGTGTTTATTCTATTTGCAAGTTGCAGAATGTTGAACTATCTTGGTCAATGTACACAATGGCTTTTCACAATGAAACTATAAAAAAAATGTATTATTTCAAAGTATGGGCTAATTTTTTCATTGCAATCTGTTAACTTTACATTGTTTTTCAGTGTAAACGTGCTCGACAGACATGCGTGACCGTTATACTCACATCTTGCATATTTTGAAGCACCTCAAACATGAGCGCTGCATTTTTTAGAAGCCATGTCAAGTTACAAGAACTTTAACTTTTACGTGCAGCACCACTCATCAGTGTCAGTTCCAAAGCAGTGGACCAATCAGAAGAACTCGGAAGTGGGACAAGATTTGCTAGTTTCTGTTAACATATTTCTGCGTCCGGATACCCTCATGATCTACGCTGAACTTATTTTTAGACCATTCACACTTTTTTAGACTCAAAGATGCATCCTGTTTCAATGGCCCCAAAGAATTCAGTGTAATTTTCAGATTCCTTTGAGCTGAGTGCATGAAAAAAATTCAGCAATCAGAAATGGCAGCCCATTATACCACCTGGAAGTCTTCCAAAAGTGTTGGGTTACATGTCAGTAACACCTCTGAAGTTCCTGGCTGTGCTAAAGCTTCTTTCTCTTTCACGCTCTGGGTCTTTTCATGGTTTGGTGTTAGAAATCTAAACCTGGACCTAAAAATAAATAAATAAATAAAAGGCTAAACCTGCTTTCGAAAAATGTCAGGTTATATATAAAGGCAAGCATATTTACACAGAGGTTTTCAGTGGTGGCATATAACATGGTGGATGTAATGAAATTACCTTTAATTATCACAAGATTCGCTGGTTGTCATGGTAACTGTGATGAGACACAAAAGTTTGTATAATGACATAAGACCAGCTATACACTCCAGATATCATCTTAAACACAATTTAATTGGCATTGTGAAGTGCTAATAAAATTAGACGCAATTAGAATTGCGTACATTTTATTTTTGTTTTAACCTCGACGATTAAAATAGATGTTTACTTTTATGTGATGCCATTAGAATTTCTGTAGGTTTCATACTTATACAAACTGCTTATACAGTACTACTGTTAAACAAAATATTTAGAACACGTTTAGAACATTTCTATTTAAATTTAAAGGGGACCTATTATGATAAAACAAACAAACAAAGAGGTTTAAACGCAAGTGTGTGGAAAGATTCTGGGAATATAAACAGTTCATAACAGTAAAAACGTATTAAATTCATTTATTATAATCAAACTTGATAAAAACAGTTTGCAGAAATAATTTGATTGACATTCTCTCATTGTGCGTTTCATGAGAGAGGGAAAGCCACACCCATTAGTCACAATCTCACTTGAATTTAAAGTGACAGTTACCAAAATGGCAAAATGAGGACCAAAGCCTATAAGGGCCTATTTTAATTGCCACTCATTAGCATAGGATGATAGTCTTGGTTTTGTATCTGCCACTATGCTGACACACAGGCAGATATAGCTCCGCCCTCTTTTGGAAACAGCACAATCTCATTAAAATTTAAAGTTAAAGTCACGAAAATATTTCGTCTGTATAGGGTATATGCCGAAGCATGCTAATAGGACTTTTAATTTGCCAGTAACCTGGATTAATCGTTTACGGTGAAGTGTATGCCAATGCAAAATCGGCATGTTTAAGGTCTGTTATCTTTAAAAATCAGTGATCTCCACTGGCTGAGTGATATCTGATATAAAGTGGGTCTCAGATTGTACAAGAAGCACTTCATTAAATTACATTTTTCCCGCCATGTCTTTATAATATGAGCATTTATTTTACCCCAGTATATTTAATGGAGCTTCTGCGCTAGCCTGGCGATTCAGACGGTTGTGTGCAAGCAAACGGCTTTTTGTCTTATTTTTTGCCTGAGCAACTAAATAAATGCCAAAGTCTGTTTAACTGATTGTATTTAAATTTCATTACAACATCGATGCTGTAAAAGGAACCATGTAAAATGGAAAAAACTCACTATAACAGGTCACCGGAAGTTTATCAGTATGGGAAAAACACTAGCTCGGCATATACCCTATTGCCACTCATTAGCATAGGATGATAGTCTTGTTTTTGAATCTGCCACTATGCTGACACACAGGCATTTATAGCTCCACCCTCTTTTAAAAAGAGCACAATCTCATTTGAATTTAAAGTGAGTCACCAAAATGGCAAATTGAGGATGAAAGCATTTAAGGGGCCATTTTAATTGCCACTCATTTGCATAGGATGATGGTCATGTTTCTAAATTTGCCACTTTGCTGACACAAAAGCATTTAAAGCTCCGTCCTCTTTTGAAAAGAACACAATCTCATTTGAATTTAAAGTGACAGTCACCAAAATGGTAAAATGAGGATCAAAGCCAAGAAGGGGGCATTTCAATTGCCACTCATTAGCATAGGATGATAGTCTTGCTTTTGAATCTTCAACTATGCTGACACACAGGCATTTATAGCTACGCCCTTTTTAGAAAAGAGCACAATCTCATCTGAATTTAACTTCTTAGGGCTTGAGTGTCCACATACATGGACAGCACATTTTAGCTCTTAAGTGACTATTTAAAACACTTTGAATGTTTTATATTCTGTTACAGACATACAGTGTCATCCTGCAACTGTTTTCCATCATATGAAATGTCCCAAACACTATTTTCACCTGTCCAAAATAGGAAAAAAAAAAGTTTTTACTCTCTGATAGCCAAAGCAAGTAAAAAAAAAAATTCTATGTTAAATATGCATTAAAAAATCAGGAAATGTGTTTTATGTAAATTCGGTCCACGAGTCCACATATATGGACATCATTTTTCTCTAAAAGTACATTGTATCAAAATATGATACTTAGGTTTTATTCTAATTAGGTTCTAATAAGCCCACATAGCAAAGAGAAATAAAAAATGCATGTAAAAAAAAAACACCTTGGGCCTTAAGAGGTTAAAGTGACAGTGACGAAAATGGCAAAATGAGGATCAAAGGCTATAAGGGGCCATTTTAATTGTCACTCATTAGCATAGGATGATAGTGTTGTTTTTGAATATGCCACTATGCTGACACACTTTTATACGCATTTATAGCTCCGCCCTCTTTAGAAAAGAACACAATCTCATTTGAATTTAAAGTGACAGTCACCAAAATGGTAAAATGAGGATCAAAGCCAAGAAGGGGGCATTTCAATTGCCACTCATTAGCATAGGATGATAGTCTTGTTTTTGAATCTTCCACTATGCTGACACACAGGTATTTATAGCTACGCCCTTTTTAGAAAAGAGCACAATCTCATTTGAATTTAAACTCTTAGGGCTTGAGTGTCCACATACATGGACAGCACATTTTAGCTCTTATGTGGCTATTTAAAATACTTTGAATGTTTTATATTCTGTTACAGACATACAGTGTCATCCTGCAACTGTTTTCCATCATATGAAATGTCCCAAACACTATTTTCACCTGTCCAAATTAGGAAAAAAAAAATGTTTTTACTCTCTGATAGCCAAAGCAAGTTAAAAAAAATTCTATGTTAAATATGCATTAAAAAATCAGGAAATGTGTTTTATGTAAATTTTGTCCACGAGTACACATATATGGACATCATTTTTCTCTAAAAGTACATTGTATCAAAATATGATACTTAGGTTTTTATTCTAATTAGGTTCTAATAAGCCCATATAGCAAAGAGAAATAAAAAAAATGCATGTAAAAAAAAAAACACCTTGGGCCTTAAGAGGTTAAAGTGACAGTGACGAAAATGGCAAAATGAGGATCAAAGGCTATAAGGGGCCATTTTAATTGTCACTCATTAGCATAGGATGATAGTGTTGTTTTTGAATATGCCACTATGCTGACACACTTTTATACGCATTTATTGCTCCGCCCTCTTTAGAAAAGAACACAATCGCATTTAAATTTAAAATGACAGTCATCAAAATGAGGATCAAAGCTCACAAGGGGCAATTTTCAAGAGTTATAAAACTTTATTTGTGGGGTGTTTTGAGCTGAAACTTTGCATACACAGTCTAGAGACATCAGAGACCTTGTTTACATCTTTTAAAAAACGGCATAATATGTCCCCTTTAAGGTAGTCTATTTAACTTTTTCAACAATGCAATTACGACATAATTTGGTATAATTTTGAAGTACAACATTATTGGTGTAACTTTATGATATATAAACAATTCAAAACAAGTCAATATGATGTTGTTCCAGCCTTATTATTTTATATGCACATTTAAATGTTCTTTTTCCTTGTTCTGATATCTTATTGATTGTCAGAACGGGGGGAAAAGCATTACAAAGATGGAGATTGATGATTTGACTGTCCAAAAAAATAAATAAAAATAAAATATAGCCTCTTTACAAAACCATCAGTACAAAAATACACATTTGTGCTGCATTTTGTTCAAGTGTAGTGCCACTATCACTGATTTTTTTGTTATAAGATGGTTTAAAACAACATTTTGAGACCTGTTGAGTTCTGTTCTTTTTTGTTGCACTATATTACAAGAACACAAGAATGCATTTTATGTTAATAACCCACCATAACAGTGCAATAAAACAGGGCTTTTTTCAGAGACCCAGCCCTGAAAATATACAGTTATCTTGGATCACCTTTCCCTCAAAGCCAAGAAAAAGAGTGATGTAAACAAGTCATTTAGCAGCGACAAAAGGGAAAGAAGAAAAAAAAACGATTTACCCTAACGACAAAGGAATTCTGTTTCTTCCTCAGGGCAAAAAAAAAAGAAAGAGGCTGTGAACGTTTAAACTGAGAAAAAAGGGGCAAACTGTGAGAAAAAGAAAAAAAAAGCAATTAATGTGTACATACGGAGTAAAGTAGAACATTCAAACTGAAAGGTAAATTTGTTCTATGACTGATATTAAGGCATATTAAATATTCAGAATTTAATTTCCCATCTTTTCGCTGAAGAAGTCATCCCATCAGAGCAATGAAAACAAAATGAATGATTTCACTCAATCACTCGCTTGGTTTCATTAAAAAGTGAAAAAGTTGAAAATGTAGGTTACTAAAAATATTGGTCATGATAACCAAGAAGTTTCAAAGGTCAGCAGCATCTTAAATCCTCAAAAGTATTAAATATTTTGTTAACACTTCAGAATGATGGTCCATAAGTTATTGTTAGCGCGTTTGCACAATCTTGTATAGTATTTATTAATCACAGTTCAACATTAACTAACGCATTATTAAAATCCAAAGTTGGGCTTGTTAACATTTGTTAATGCACAGTGAGTTAACATGAACTAACATAAACTTAAATAACATTTAACATAAATAACTTTAACATTAACAATGTTTAATATATACAGTAATACTGTAAATGGACTACTAATTGTTTGTTCATGTTAACTAATAACATTATTTTAAAGTGTTTCCAATAGTTTTATTTAAAAATAAATACATATTTTAAGAATAAATAATAAAATTAAAATGTACAAAGCAATACGTTGTATTACATCATCCTTACATCAAATTATACAAAGCATATTTTTACAAAATGTTTTTTTTTTTTTTTGACAATTGGAAAACAGAAAACTAATTCGATTTTGTTAATAAATGTTATAACATATCATTTTAGGGTCTTTGCCAACTATGGTAAAACAACAACAAAAACAAAAGCAAATAGCCATGTTTCCATAAAAGACGTGCGAATAAAGCAGTGGTTCCATCCAATGAGTCAAAGCGAACAAAGCCTGATTATCTGGCACCCAATATCAACAGTAAAAACAGAATTTTCTGCAGTAGGAGAAGCTGCAGGAATCTTTTCTTCATGTAATAAATGACTTGCGCCTCAGAAGGCAATCCTGACACGCAGTGAACGCGCGGTGGTGTTTGAAGCTGTGAGACGCGAAGCACAGACACTCTTGATTCTAGAGGTAATTAATATAATAACATTAATACTGAAATGGTTAAGGTGTTTTAGAACGACCAAAACATCATTTCAGATGATTTACAATGTGCTCAGCCTGCTGGTTTGTCCATTCACACACATCTCAGGATCTTTTATAACAAAATGACATTACATTTCTTTAATGCGAATACTGAAATTTTTTGTGGAAGTGTTTCTATCGTAGCTGTATGCACATCTTTTCTTATGGAATAAAACGTTTATCCTACTCAGTTATGCGCATGTTTTATGCACATTTTCAAAATTGATGCACATCTTAGCATTTCCATCAACTATTGGGCTTTTTAATATGTATGTGTATGCGCTTATCAAATTGTGCATAAAAATAGGTGGATAGAAACGGAGCTATAGACTGTGGAAGACTCTTACCTGCTAAGCATACTGTTATGTTATGTCATCTTATGTCATGAAATCTTATGTTATTTTATGTCATGTTTTCATATGTCGTGTCTCCTTATGTTGTGCCATGATGTATTATGGAATATTATCTCATTTTATTATTTAAAATGAAAATATTTATTATTTAAACCAGACACATATAGCGTATATACAATGCAAATTACCCCCAAAGACTGCTGAGGGTCTGTTACCTGACAAGAGTCCTGTCATGTTATACCACTTTATTACATCTTATGTCATGTCATAGGCATAGTTATTTGCTACTAAGGCCGGACAGCTGCTAAGTGTGTCTAAATGATGTCATATCTGCAAAACTTGCATGTCATCATTAAACTTGTCATGTCATCTTATGTAATGTTATGTCATTGAGTCACATGTGGAGTCCCACAAGGTTCAATTCTAGCACCTCTCCTGTTCAACCTTTATATGCTCCCACTGAGCCAAATAATGAAAAAGAACACAGAATCACAGCTATGCTGATGACACTCAGATCTACTAGCCTTATTGCCTAATGACTTCAGCCCCATTGACACCCTCTGCCATTGCATTGATGAAATCAACAGTTGGATGTGCCCAAACTTTCTTCAGTTAAACAAAGAGAAAACTGAAGTCATTGCGTTTGTGAACAGAGATGAGGTTCTCAAGGTAAACGCGTACCTTGACTTTAGATGTCAACAACAAAAAATAAAGTCAAGAATCTTGGTGTGATTCTGGAGTCAGATCTGAGCTTCGGTAGTCAAAGCAGTAACTAAATCAGCATACTATCATCTCAAAAACATTGCATGAATTAGATGCTTTGTTTCCAGTTATAAACTTGTTAATGCTTTTATCAGCAGCAGAGTGGATTACTGTAATGGACTACTCACTGTCTTTCCCAAAAAGACAGTCAGACAATTGCAGCTTATCGAGAATGCTGCAGCCAGAATTCTGACCAGAACCAGGAAATCAAAGCATTTCACACCTGTCCTCAGCTCTTTACACTGGCTCCCTGTTACAATCAGAATAGATTTTAAAGTATTATTACTTGTCTATAAATCACTAAATGGCCTAGGACCTCAATGCATTACAGATATGCTCACTGAATACAAACCTAACAGATTACTCAGATCATTAGGACCAAGTACATTAGAAATTTCAAAGGTTCAATCAACGCAGGGTGAATCTTCAGCTTCCAGAAATGATTAGATGTGCTCCAACATTAGGCACATTCAAATCAAGACTGAAAATACATCTGTTTAGCTGTGCCTTTACTGAATGAGCACTGTGCTACATCCGACAGATCACACTATTATGTTTTTCTCTTCTTTTTCATTGTTTTATAACCTGTTTTAACACATTTTAATCTGTTTTTATTGTTTTAATCATATATAACTTTTATTGTCTTGTTTTTTTTATTTCTGTTTATGTAAAGTGCTTTGAATTACCACTGTGTATGAAATGTGCTATATAAATAAACCTGCCTTACCTTATGTCAAGTTATGCCGTGGAATCTTGTGCCATGTTATATTAGTAAATTAGTAAAACTTGTTTTACCTGCATCATAAACTTTGACTGATTCCAAAAAAACTATTGATGGTCTCTTACCTGCTACTTGCTGTGTCGTATCATCTTATGTCATGTCAAATGATATTGTATTTGCTACTAAAGTTTGACAGAGGCCAGTGTAACTAAATAAAAGCAATTTTATTATATTATTATTTAAATTCATACAGGGCGTCAGCGTCAATGCTTCCTATTCACTTTGAATGGGTGACGCCAATCGTTGCTGACCTGAATTGTTGATCCATCTGCACCACTTCAGCGACATTGCTTGCTGCAGAAGTTCTCAACTGTTCATGCGCCAACAGAAAAGACAGCCAATCAGATCGCTTTATACAGTAGCCGATTGCGGACTAATTTCATTGACTCACGCTACTATGATGATCGCGTCAGCCCAACTTCAACTTCACGGCCTTCATCAAGCATAGACGCTGAACCCCCGTGTGAATCAGGTTTAACTGACCAAAAGTCTGTTGAGGGTCTCTTACCTGCTAAGAGTTGTGTCATATCATCTTTTGTCTTGTTATATGCTATGCTATTTGCTACTAAAGTCAAACAGGGGTCAAGTGTGACTAAATGTCAGTAATACAGCATAAACAAAGACTGTGAAGTGTCTTCTTACCTGATAAGTGTCCCACAAACGAATGGTGCAGCGCAGAGGAAGTTCTCTCATAAGAAGATTGTTCATCCAGCGGAAAGCGAACTGCAAATACTCCACCTCATACAGCTGCATGTGGCGATGCACAGTTTCTGTTCAGAAAACAAACAATAACAATAAACCACCACCATAACGTCAATCACCTCATTCATCCATCACAAACAATTACATCGTCATTAGAATCTCTTCAGTCAAAATTGGGCCCAAACAATAAATGACAGATGCTCGGTGGACACACACAACAATAACACTTATTCCCATCGACATTTTATTTTTCGCGCACAGACACCAGACGCTGTTCATGCATGACAGCCTTCAGGCCATAAGACATAAGACCCTAATAAAGCCATAAAGAATATCGACGTCCATGCCATCATGCGCTCGCCGCTGTCATGAAAGCATGAGGTAATTACTCAGCTGTCAGGTCAGTGTCTGAGAGTGTTATGTTTGAGGGGAAACAGCAGCTTTATTTATGGCCATCTCTTTAATCAACACAGACGCGCTACTGATGGGTGGTGTAACATGCATGACTGCGTGTCCCTGCAGAAATATAGCCATCTTCATCTGCCTCCTGACAACCATGCCATTTTCCTGGCCATCACTTGAACAATGGGTTTTGGTACAACAACAACAACAACAACAACAACAACAACAACATAATAATAATAAAACAATTTACAAGCATGCATTAACATACAAAGTATCTATTTATATATAGTCTTTAATAATAAGATATATAAATGTTAATTTGTTTAAGTTTATTAATCATTTACTGAATGATCTTAAACAAAACACCAACTATTCTTAAATAACTGGTTTGTAAATAATGCAATAGTTAATTTAGTAACGAAATGTGATTCATTAAAGTATGAAAACACAATCAATAAACACATTATACGCCTTATAAGTCAAGAATACAGCCTTTGTATATGTATTTACTAACTACTTACTAACATCTATTAATGTAGAGTTAATGCTTAACAAATAACGAATGAACTATTTGATAATGCTTAATAAATGATACATAGTGTGTAGTTATTATAAAGTGTTACCCATAGATTTGATTGTATCTGAACTTGGTCAGTTTAAGGTTCCTTTATTTATAGCACCATGAAAAAAGAGCAATACATCAAAATTTTCAACAACAGAATCAGCCAGTCTGCAGATAAACTTGGCCTTGGGCACCAGTGAACATTTCAGCACAAAAATGACCCAAAACACACAGCAAAAGTGGTGAAGAAATGCTTAATTGACAAAAAAAAAAACTTTAACTTTTTGGAGTGGCTCAGCCATAATCCTGACATAAACCCAATTGAGAATCTGTGGAGGGAGCTAAAGATCAAAGTAATGAGTAAGAAGACCCTAATGAATACAGATGCACAGAAAATGTCAGCATAAGGATTAAAATACCAAATAATAATAAAAAAACAAGGTCTAGTTGCAAACATCTTGTACGCACACACACCTATGAAGATCAGCTGCTGCCAAAGCTCTTGCTTGCCTTGACAGTGTCATTCTCACATCCAGCTCTCCGCAATAAACAACTTACACTCATTAACACTGAATACATCACACTGCCAAGACAGAGAACAAGGACTGAAACAAGCTTAACACTTCAGCATGACAACAAGCCAAAACACGCAGCAAAAGTGGTAAAGAAATGCTTAATAGATAAAAAAACATTAACATTTTAAAGTGGCCCAGCCAGAGTCCTGACATAAACCCTACTGAGAATCTGTGGAGGGAGCTAAAGATCAAAGTGATGAATAAGAAGACCCTAATGAATACAGATGCATAGAAAATGTCAGCATAAGGATTAAAATAGCTAATATTAAAAAAACAAGGTCTAGTTGCAAACATCTTGTAAACACACACACACCTAGGAAGATCAGCTGCTGCTAAAGCCCTAGCTTGCCTTGACAGTGTCATTCTCGCATCCAGCTCTCCGCAATAAACAACTTACACTCATTAACACCGAATACATCACACTGCCAAGACAGAGAACATGGACTGAAACAAGCACAACACTTCAGCTTATTAACACTGCAAATCAAAATCATCCTCTTTCTAAACTAATTAAACACTCAGTGACAGATAAGGATGTCCAAGATAATGAAAACAAAACAAAACTTTTAATTAAACTTTACATTTCAAGTTTATATAAGTCTAGATTAATGTATTTATAGTGTCATCATGGTTGAAAGGGTCTTGTTTTTTTTCCTGTCTTGTTTTGGCATTACACAAATATGTGTAAAATCAGTAAGAAAACAAAAGTAGATAAGATAACAGGTTTCCCATTAGACATTTGAAAACACTTTTAGTTTCACATTTAATCTCATATTCATGCTGATTGTTTTATTTGAAATGTTACAGCAAATATCGATTAACATGTTATTTGTTTTCTAGCCTTGGTAAAAAAAAGGACACTGAATTTTATCATTATCATATAAATACAGGCTTTCAAAACAAATTTTCAAGATTTCCGTTTTTCTTGCAACATAACTACAAGACACACACACACACACGCACACACACACACACACACACACACACACACACACACGCGCACATGCACACGCACACAAAATGCACACATGCATGCACACACACTCACACAAATAAGCTCTTCAATCCATATCTTTGGGGAAAAGATTACTTATTTAACTTATTACTTATTTAAATGAAACTTATTTAACTTATTTAAAGTTATGTTTTATATATTATATGTGAGTAAAACTTAATTTTTTGGTTTTATTCAATAGACTACTGAAGACATTTTTTTTTTCACATCTAAAACAAAGATGTCAGAAAATGTATTTTTAGATAAAATAACAAAAAATGCCATGTTTTCAGACATGCTAATATTCAGTTTTAGACAATGGTTTCTTCAAAAATGCTCAGGAATCAATAGTTAGTGAAATAACCCTGATTGTCGGTCACAACCAATGGAAAAATTTGCTATTCTGACTGAATAAATAAATAAATAAATTTATATATATATATATATATATATATATATATATATATATATATATATATATATATATATATATACAGTTGAAGTCCCTTTGAATTTTTTCTTCTTTTTTATGTATTTCCTAAATGATGTTTAATAACAGAGCAAGAAAATTTTTACAGAATGTCTCATAATATTTTTTCTTCTAGAGAAAGTCTTATTTGTTTTATTTCGGCTAGCATAAAAGCAGTTTTTAGTTTTTTTAAAAACATTTTAAGGTTAAAATTATTAGCCCCTTTAGGCTATATTTGTTCGACAGTCTACAGAACAATAACTTGCCTAATTACCCTAACCTGCCTAGTTAGCCTAATTAACCTAGTTAAGCCTTTAAATGTCACTTTAAGCTGTAAAGAAGTCAAATATTATTAACTGTCATCATAGCAAAGTTAAAATAAATCAGTTATTAGAGATGAGTTATTAAAACTATTATGTTTAGAATTCTATTGAAAAAAATCTGCTCTCTGTTAAACAGAAATTGGGAAAAACAAACAGAGTGGCTAATAATTCTGACTTCAATATATATATATATATATATATATATATATATATATATATATATATATATATATATATATATATATATATATATATATATATATATATATATATATATATATATATATATATATATATATATATATATATATATATATATAAAACAACTTGTCTAACAGAATTAAAAAAAAATGAAACCCTGAGAACAGAATAATTACAGGAATGGAGAAAAGAGCGCTCTTTTATTATCAGCTGTCAGTCAGCGCCTGCTCTTTTTTCCTAGTCATTGCGTCTTTGCCGTGTACAGTGTAAATGCAGTCAATCGGATTCAAGTCAAGCAGGTCATCAAAAAAATAAGATATAGTCACAAAATCAGATTTGACTATCAAGATCTGCAGTGTAAATGCAGCCTAAATCCTAAAATAAAGAAAAAAAACAGAAAAAAGGCCTTACATTACAGTTTTATTTGCAGAATAGGGATGGTCAGCAAGTAGAATGCATTTGCTTGCGTAACTCTTTCCACCTTCAAAGCAGCAAAACGCATGCAGGTTTGCGAGGGGCTGGGGAACAGGCAGAGGTCAGGGGTCACAGAAAGACAAGTGAGCTGTTTGCCACGATTCTGCTGAGCAATGGACTTGCGCTCGACTTCTGCCCCTGCCCATCCATCCCATAATTACATCTGCACTGACCCTCTGACTCGCCCTCGCTGCATTTCCAGCCAAAACCCACGCAGACACTAAGAGAAAGAGGGTCTACAACGCCCACCTCCTGCGAGATCACAACAGCACTGAACAGACAACATTTTCAGTAGTCTCATTACAATATAATGTGCGTCTTATGCATTGTCAACAAGTCAAACATCTAGAATCATTTATTTATTTAGATTTATTTCTAAGTAGTTTATTGCTTACCCAAGCTGCATTTATTTAATTAAAAACAAGAGAAAAGTTCAGTTGTTTGGGATACGTCTCGGTGAAATTATTAAATGTAATTACGATACATGAATATACACACGTAAATATATGTGTATAATTAAGTGTGTGAATAAGTGTTTCCATTTGTTAGTGACCTCAAGCTGAAGCGAACTTGGGTTCTGCAGCAAGACAATGATGCAAAAAAAAAATCTGGCAAGTCCGCTTCTGAACGGCTGAAGAAAAACAAAATGTACACTTTGGAGTGGCCCATTCAAAGTCCTGATCTTAACCAAATGAGATGCTGTGGAATTACATTACAAAGGCAGTTCATGCTCGAAAATCATCCAATGTGGCTGAACTAAAACAATTGAGCATAGATGAGTGGGATAAGATTCACCCACAGTCTCATAGCATGTTATTGAAAATGCTCAATTAGTTAGTGGCCCAACCAGCTGTTTAGAGGGCACACACCTTTTTACACAGGGTTAGGTTGTTTTGGATTTTGCTTTTCCTTAATAATAAAAACCTTCACTTGAAAATGCATGATGTGTTTACTTGGGCAAAATAATAATAATAAATAAATAAATAAATAAATAAATAAATAAATAAATAAATAAATAAATAAATAAATAAATAAATAAATAAATAAATAAATAAATAACAATCCATAGGAGGCAATAACTTTTTCACAAGACTGTGAATTTATGGTGTGTTTTTTGTGCGTTAGGTTGTTTTGTCTTTTATTTTGTAGTAATATTGCCTTTCTGATTCCAGTTTTGTTTTCAACCATGTGCTCCTGGTTTGGTAAGACATTGAAATGATTTTTGTAATATTGAATCTGACTAATCAAAATAGTAAAATAGAAAATCTATACTGTGCAAAAGTCTTAGGCCACTGGAATTTTCACCCCCCCATAACCAATAAAGTTGGTTATCTCTATATTTTTTGTAGCATGTCAGTTTGAAATATCAATTTACATTTCCAAACCATAACTTGGTCATTAATTGTAACTCAGTGTATACAGTGAGATTATTGTCTGCACAAGGAGTCTGACAATAGCCAGTGCTCCACATAAAGATCTAATCTGATCATCATCCAGTCTGTCTGCAATGACATGAAGAAATAAAACAAACTGAGACAAAGTAAACCCACTGTGATAATTGGGATGTGATTGGGATTAAGTTGGGGAGTGGACGATCTATGATATATAATAAACAAATTACAAGCATAATACAAAAAAAAAAGTATATATATATATAATGTATAATAATATTAATGTGCTGCGTTGACGCGAGACTCTTATCGGGCGATTAAAAAAAATATCGCCGTTAATCTATTCATAAAGGTGGGATGGGAGCTGGATCTATTCTATGCAAGCTATAATGTCTTTCACCTGGCCAAATTGCACTAAGAATGAGTCTTCGAACCTGTGTGTATTCCTACAGTGAAATTACCACCAAACGTGCCGTGCTAACATGGATGCAGTGATACATGATCCAATACAACCTCCGCAACAGCGGCTGCTTCAGGACGGATGGCCCAGTGTTTCTGGCCAATCACGCACTTTAGGCTAGGCTGTGGTTTGTAATGTTATGTAAATGCCATTCGATTACTAGGAGCTTGAATGTACGTGTTTGTATATATTTGTGTGTCTGAGTGAGATTTTAAATTAAAATTTTTATTTGTTCATGCAAGAACCGCATGTAAGAACATTTGTGATGCATTTTGAAAAGAGGAGATGAGCCCCTGGCCTAATGCGCCACCTGGCTTGAGAAACCCATTCTCAAAGACGTACTTTTAGTCATTTGGGTAGCACACATATTCTGAATGCCTTCGGTAGAATTTAAATGAGCCATTTATATATATATATATATATATATATATATATATATATATATATATAGATAGATAGATAGATATATATACGGCAACAATTCTAAGATCATGGCCTAATCAGGCCCATACACAGTCATCCCAATCCAAATTAATGAGTTCTTTACAAATATAGCAATTCAAGCTGTGTGCTGGAAATATACTCATAGTCATGAGTTTTGTAACAGCATCATTATTTTTAATAACACCATTTGATAGAGTATTGACAATTTTCTTTAAATATTTTAATGACAAATTAATTTTGTTCCACTGAAACAAAAAAGCGATGAGAAAAAAAAAACATGACATAATTATAATCACTCTAAATGAATCACTTCCTTTGTAACATAGCTATCTGGTAACACTATATTCATACAGCAATATACTGCATATAGCATAAAAACTAAGATTTTTCAAAATTTTATCATACAGCCCTAGTTTTTCTTATTGTTGACTGTTTGTCTCTGAACGCTCAATGAATTTTAAGGCCAGATCTGGAGATGTGACAGTTGATGGCGGCCACTGTCACTCTCGTAAGATTCTACAAATGACATTCATCATCATGACAGAAAGCTACTTCCTGCGCTTGTTCATAAGCCATAAGTCAAGTGCCACAAGTCTAACAAGATCAATGTTTAGGGTTGCGCGAGCGCTGCTTTTAATCTGACATTATTTCACAACCACATCTTCAGTCACACCGTTGATTCATGCAAAGTAAATGGAAAACAGAAACGATAAATGTACACATTTATCAGTGAGCAAGACAGCGCACAGCAACCAATATATTTACTATTGTTAAAATAAAGATTTTATCCCTGGTTTGTGGATTACAGTGTGATCAGTAAAATTCAAGGTGTGTTCAAGGTACATTCCTGACATTTTCAACTCTGTTCAGGGTTATTTAAGTTTAAATAAATTTGTATATGCTAATTATTTTTATTGTTGTTCCAATCTGACTTTAAAGTTAACAATTTTGCTTGAATTCATTCTAATCATAGTGCTTGAATTATTAATTAATAATAATTAATTATTGGCAGCACGTTGGCGCAGTGGGTAGCACAATCGCCTCACAGCAAGAAGGTCGCTGGTTCGAGCCTTGACTGGGTCAGTTGTCATTTCTGTGTGGAGTTTGCATGTTCTCCCCGTGTTTGCATGGGTTTCCTCCCAGTGCTCTGGTTTCCCCCACAAGTCCAAGGACATGTGGCACAGGTAAATTGGGTAAGCAAAATTGTCAATAGTGTATGTGTGTGAATGGGTGTGTATGGATGTTTCCCAGTGATGGGTTGTGGCTGGAAGGGCATCCGCTGCATAAAAAAACATGTGCTGGATAAGTTGGCGGTTCATTGCACTGTGGCGACCCCAGATTAATAAAGGGACTAAGCCGAAAAGAAAATAAATGAATGAATGAATGAATTAATTAATATTAATAACTGTTTTATTATTATTTTTATTATTATTAGGGCATGTGTGCGACCAAATCTTTTTGGTGACCATTGACTTGAATTATATTTATATTATTATTATACTGATGATACAAATAGTACAACTACTACTACTCCTACTACTACTACTACTACTACTACTACTAATAATAATAATAATAAACCCAAAAAATAAATAAATTGACAAAAAAATCTAAACAAACAAAAAAAAAAAACAAAATGAGACAAAATAACAAAACAAAACATAAAACAAAACAAAATAAGACAAAATAACAATCAAAACAAAATAAAACAAGACAAAATAACAAAAAAACTTAAAAAAAAATCTAAACTAAACAAAAATCTAAATAAAACAAAATAACAAAACAAAACAGTACAAGACAAAATAACAAAACAAAATAAAACAAGACAAAATAACAAAAAAGGACAAAATATTAAAACAAAAGAAAAATTAAGACAAAATAACAAAACAAAATAAAACAAGACAAATTAGAAAAAAATCTAAACAAAACAAAATCAAATCAAAACAAAACAAAAATTTAAATTAAAAAAGAAAACAAAACACAAAACAAAAAACAAAAAAAAACCTAATCAAAACAAAACAAAATAAACAAAACAAAACAAAACAAAAAACAAAACAAAAAAACAAAACAAAACAAAACAAAACAAAACAAAACAAAACAAAACAAAACAAAACAAAACAAAACAAAACAAAACAAAACAAAACAAAACAAAACAACAATGAATGAATAAGTAGTTTGGAAAAACATACAAGTAAATATTTACTGACATATTTCGTTTTAGGGTCACCAACCCCATTTAGAACTCAAAACCTGACAACAAACCAATTCGAGGAGCTTTGTTTTCTACCAGTTGAGCCTTCTGTTCAGGTCAAAAGAGGACATTCTATAAAAACAATATTTATGCTGAAAAAAAAAAAAAAAAAACATTAAAAAGAAAAGCGACATCAGGTGTCATTCAGGTTATCAAGTATTTCCTCATTCCCTGAGGACTCTCTGTACTGTGTCACCTCAAATGTTAATGTGTGCTTTTCTAACCTTATATGATTTGCACGGGGAAAAAAAAGCCCACATTGTGTCCTCATTTACATAAATAAATTCACCTTGAGCAATTTGCATGCTGATGAAGCTCAATGTATTCATACAAAACAGACAAGATAAGAGGAAACCGTGTTCACGTTCTGGGGCGCTTCTGACGAACAGAATTGTTTTAGCGTTAAACAACTCTTATGGGCTATCGTCTAATACGGCTGCTAATTACTACAAGCCCTCCAACGAAACCAAAGTGTGTGGCGACAATAGTGTGTTTGGTTTCCTAATGAGAGTGCGAGTGTGAAAGAGACATGTGGAGAGAGAAATAAAGAAACAGATGGACAGATTACACACACACACATTCAACAGTCCAAAAAAAAAAAATAAAAATGAAGAAAATGGAAAACAAAGAAAAAAAAAGAGCATTTAATTTACATATAAAAATGAATACTCATGTTAAACAGATGCTACAGTTTAAACATCACACCGGGAAGATATTTTGAACATATGAAAAAATAGATAAAAAGTCAATTTTGGCTTTGAATTGAAATCAAATTAACATCCAATTTAAAGGTGGAGTATATAAGTTTGACACTCAGTGGTTGAACTAGATATTGCACACCTAATTCAAAACACATGCAAGCACAGGTTGCCAGATTGATGACACCAACAGTAGTGTTTTAAGTTAAGGCTGATTTAAGTTGTGTTCTAAATAAAAGCAACGGCATATGATAGAAGGAATATTCTCCACATTAAAAGGAGTTTTTGTTCTTAACAACACCTGAAATTTATATTTTAGAAACAGCTTCTATTTCTTGCAGCTGAACAACAGAAAACTGATAATGATCACCTCAGGTACACCTCATGTGTTTTATTCAGTGTTAAATACTAATAATGTGAGTTTGAATGCCATACGTGACATTTATTGCCATATTACTGTAAGCAGCAGCAAATAGTTCACCTCAGAACTATTTGAAATTGACCTTTAGAACAGTGACCAAGTGCAAGCCAACACAAATCAGTGATTCAGCATGTACATTTGATAATGTTAAAGAGGTTTAATATGTATTAATTGGATTATAAACCTTACAGTTTCATTAGAGTGCAGTAAGTGCACTATTCTGTCGAGCCTTCCTGAAAATATGTATATTTATAAATGTATATTTATATATATATATATATATATTTATATATATATATATATATATATTTATATATATATATATATATATATATATATATATATATATATATATATATATATATATATATATATATATATATATATATATTTATATATATATATATATATTTATATATATATATATTTATATATATATATATTTATATATATATATATATATATATATATATATATATATATATATATATATATATATATATATATATATATATATATATATATATATATATATATATATATATATATGTGTGTGTGTGTGTATGAAATACGCCGTTTTCCGCAGAGGCATTTTGGGTGCTGGAATATAATTGGCTAAACTTGCAGTGGGTGGGTTAAATAACCAAAACAAATACAGACGTCCCAGTGCGTAATGTACATTTTCAAAGCAGAATATCTGACTTAAGCAATGTTTTTCAGATAAACAAAGAATGCTCACTCAGCATGTTTCTTTAATATTCACAAACATATTATGGTATTTTTACAGGTATGCTTTAGAAAAGTCAAAAACTAACATACAGCACCTTTAATAAATAGTTTTTTATATACAGATAAATCATAATGATGTTTAAATATAGCACCAATATTAATGGTTTAAATTGACTTCACAAATAAAATGTCAAAACAATAATCAAAATGGTTATTTTAATGTAATACATTGTGCTTTATACTTTCTTTTGCACAGTTGAAGACAAAATGATTAGCCCCATGTAAAAATAAAAAATAGCCTCATGTAAAATCATAATTATTTTTAAAATATTTGCCAAGTTATTTTTAATAGAGCAAGAACATTTTTTTAAATTATTTACTGTTTTATATCTAGTTTGTATCTGTTTTTTTTTTTTTTTAATTCTTGGTTCTTTTATTTTTGTTTAGGAAAAGCAGTTTGTATAACCATTGTGTTTGAAATGTGCTATATAAATAAACATCCCTTGCCACTTATTTATTTCATTTTATCTATTTATCTATGCATATATTTATCTGTTTATCTATATAGCTATTTATTTATTTATTTATTTTTTTTTTCATTCGAGCCAAAATAAATAAATAAATAAAGAATAGTTAATAAAACATTTAATAATAGTAATTATTATAATTATTAATAATAATAATTATTATTATTGTTAGTATTATTATTATTAATAAAATAATTAAATAAATAAATAACAACAACAACAACAACAACAACAACAACAACAACAACAATAATAATAATAATAATAATAATAATAATAATAAAGTAAATAATTAAATTAATAATAATAATAATAATAATAATAATAATAATAATAATAATAATAAACTATCTAATAAAAATCTATGACATTTTAGTAAGTGTCTTGTAAAGTAAAAACAAAATAAAAATAAATAGATAAATAAAACAACCTCACCCCAACATCCTTGCTAATCTACTTTAGTCTAGTATCTTACCACAATGTATCAGACTAATCAAAACTACCGTGGCATACGAAATGCCACACTAAAGAAATAACAGAGGTACACATCTTTGTTCTCCTCTCTCCGTGTACTCTATTCAAGGCGACTTCCTGTCTATTCTCCACCCTCATTTATCTAGCAGCCTGATCGCTGTATTAATATCAATTGTAAGCACATCCTTGTTTCTAAGCCAATGCGAAGACATTGAAAAATGAAGGTGCTAGTGCAGAACAATGAAACTTCAGCTGATTGGGGTGTCGGGGACAGTCATTGATCAAAGAACTCATACCTTGGTAACATCAGCGTGTTTGGGCAACGCAATAAAGCTCACAATGAAACTTATTCTAGCATAGAAAAAAAAAAAAAAAAAAAAAAAAAAAAAACGACTGCTCTGTAAAGCTTAATATATGTAGTATTGAGGAATGACTAGGTTAGAAATCATTGAAAAAGTGGTAGTTTGTTCAAATTACTGATTTCAATGTGTTTCAATGTACTGTATATATATATATATATATATATATATATATATATATATATATATATATATATATATATATATATATATATATATATATATTCCATGGTCTGTTGAAATTCATGATTCTGATTAGCTGGAGGGTGTACATTAGTTTCGTTGAAATGCACAGGTAGTCAGTTATGATCATTTGATGGTGTTCAAGCACAAAAAGGTCTAGACAAGCACACAATCCTAACAACGACAAAGATAATGCATTGAGGCAAGATGAATGTGATTATTCAACTACCTATGTTTTGTTTGCCAGTTAATGAATATATCGTGAAGGGTATTAACAAGTGCGTAGAGACACTCTCACTTCTTCAAATTCTAAATCAATTGGGTATGAGTAATGAAAAAAGCAAACCAAAAAACGCTGACTAATGAAAATTGACAAGTGAAAATTGGCCCAGTCTACACAAGCCTTAAAAGCAAAGCAGAAAATAAAGTTCTATAAAAAATACAATTAAATATAAACAAACTATTAACGGATGGTGTTAGTTTGTTAATTTACTCACTCTAGTTTCTACAACAGACCAGGCAAATTAAATATTAATTTAACTATTTAAAAAATCATACTATTTGGTTGTTTCAGAACTTAAACTTCTGAACTTAGACTTCTGAGAGGTCTAAGCTGAATAATTACACAGTAAAATAATGGCTGCTACCTTAATTTTTTTGTTCAAAATTTACTGTTCTAGTCATCTCAACTTACATCAATCAAATTGACTAAAACATATTAAAATTTGTATAAATAAAAAAATGCTGTTGAAATTTGATTAACTTATTAAAATATGTTAAAGTAGCATAAAAAGATTTTCCTTTTTGCCATCTAGTTTTTTTACAGTGCACTTTTGTCTTTATTTCAATCAAACTTGTCAAAAAATCCCAAATAATACTTTTACCATGAGCTGTGGGTGAAGTATAAAAAAGAAATGGCTGAGGAGCTTCACCAAGGCATGTAATTATGAGAACAGGAAGTGGAAATGGCCATATCTTGAAGGCGGTTAAGGTGTGAAAATCCTATAAAAAGTGCTCGCGGCTCTTTGAAAAGCAGGCGGATAATTAAAGCTCAACGGCGAGGAAATTGGCAGGCCGCTTAGGGCCTAGTGGTGAAGGAAATGTAAAAGAAATCAATGCAGTTGTTCGAAAGCTTGATCTGTCACGATGACTTCAAAGAACCGGCGATTTTATTTTCTGTCTGAGCACCAGAAACAATGAACACAGTTCGAAATGCACCAATATGAATGGACTTTAACTCTGAGCTACAAGGTAAAAGAGTTGACAAGAACGAAACATGACAAAACTGAATAAAAGTGTGCACGTGCATCTGCATACACATCATAAAGCCAAAGGACACACACACACTGGTGTTATAATGTCAGATTTTTAGTCTGCACTCTTGTTCTGGGTGGAAAGGAATGGTTTCCTTGCTCTTTAGCTTACCTGACAGCAAAGCACAGCGCAAAGACCACGAGTGGAGTTTCCATGACAATAAAACGGAAGGGTCCTTCTATAGTACTGACATTTAAAATTATATATATATATATATATATATATATATATATATATATATGTATATTTATATGCACATTCTGGTGTCATTAGCCACTATATGCCAAACTCTACAGCTCCTTTCACAGAGAGCAAAGCAAGTCTTACTCCATGTGCAATGTTGGTAAAAAAAAAAATTGTGCTTAGTGTTTGCGTTGCATATATGCAAATTGAATACATCGTAAATGCGCACACATTGGAAACTATTGTTGGGGAATAATGTAATCATTCAAAATTTGAAGAAGTAATTTGCATGATTTGTGTCAGAAATTGTACCTCAATTTATGCCTTCTATGTTTACCCTGTCTATCAATCCTCATTCACAGAAACGCACTGTTGACCATGATTTAGTTCAGATGGAAAATGATTTCAAAATCATAACTACTACTATCTCTGAGAGCTAAATACCATAATAGCCTAAAGAATGAAATAGTTTTTCATCTTACTTTATTTTCTTTCAAAAATACAAAGACAGACAAAGAATCCAAGAAATCTAAGAAACACTATCATCTTTCCCTATTCTCGAAGAAAAAATAATAATAATGATTTAGTCTTGTCATAGTATTAACATACTGCTTCTTTTATAAGCCACTTTGGATAAAAGTGTTACTTTTTATTAACTTACCTTTTCAAGAAACAACATATTACTAAGCTAATTTGAATTTAAGCTTTTGGTCTTCTGTTTCAATATGAATTAAACCAAAAAGCGAGTTCTCGATAATGAAAGTAGTCCTGATTAACATTAGCAAAGACATTTGAAGCAAGGTATATGAGTGTCATGTTATGTTCCTAGGCACTTTATTCTGTTTTACTGGCAAAACATCCCTACTCTGTTAATCTCTGTGTAACTATCATTAATACATCACAGCGTTAAACGCATTTAAAGTCATGAATATTTCAATTCAGGGATCTTCTTTGAATAACAAGACCTAAAAGTGAAGTGCCTTTTTCAGGTGAATCTAAGGCCGGTTTAAACTACAGGCAAATGTGGCCCGCATCTGATTTTTTTTTTTTTTTTTTTTTGCCCACATGTAAATCAGATTTGTTTTTGTCTTGACAGCGTGAACAGCCCAAACTGCATGAAGTCTTATCTTTTCAATTCAGATTTGTACCTGCATTTACACTGCATGGTTCAAGTGACCAAATTAAGACTTTTTTTTCCCATGTGGCACAGATCGCATATGGCCCAAAAAAAACAAACAAACAAAAAAAAGAAATCACATGGATTGCGATTTACTCAAATCAGATTCAGGCCTTGTTCATATGTGGAAATGTTTGCGATATGAATCGAATCTGTGCCTTCGTGCCTGCAATGTAAGCAGGTAGATCGGATTTTCACCTGTTAATGCAGGTCAGGCATCATTAAAAACCGTAGTGAATGATGTCAACTCTGACGCTTTCATTTCAGAACAGACTTCAGCAGAGTTCCAAACCTTACATTTCAAATACTAGAGCAAAAAAAGCATTTGTATTGTTGTATAGCAAAAGTATTCAAGCATGTTAGAGAGAGCACATGCGGGTCAGTTAAGAACCATGATCTGTTCACACTGCAAATCTGATATTGGCCACATTTATAACAACAATGTGAACAGCTATGCACCTAGCTTGTGTGATCGTAGCCAAATAATTACTTCAGTAGTTTTACATTTCCAAAGGCAGTTTGGCTCCAGAATTACAGCGTGCCACACTTTATTTTAAAGTACAATTCTTGCTATAAGCAAACCTTTAACTGTGACTTTTAGCTAAATTAACTTCTAATTGGCTGCTTATTAATATTTATGGCAGTTGTTGGATTTAGGCAATACTGTAGGTATGATTGGGGATGCAAAATAAGAACTAAAAGTACTAATAACCAACCAATTAATAGGTAGGTAATAATCCACTAGTTAGTAATGAGAAATGATCCCAATACTAAAGTCTTACCTTACAGAATAACAATTGTCAGAAAGAACCTTGACTGTTTTGCGTTTCTAAATTCGCTCTGTGTATTAATTACTGGCATCATTTCTGTCAGCGGCTCTCAAAGGCACTGCATCCGCAACAAAAAAAGCAAATGTTGTGCAAGCGTGACCTCCGCACCTGAGCAGTGCATCTGGATCCGAGCATCTGGGTGCGCATGGACACTCTGCGCCGATGTAAGCAAGATGGGATGGACAGCTCACAGCTGCGAGGTCAGATGACCTTCGGCCTCACTGGTTGATGTTCGGGGGCCAGATACCTGCAGGGAATGCCTGTCATGTCTGTGGGCCGCTGTGGGCCCTGACAAACATGCCCTAGCTGTACCCTGACTGAGAGGAGCCATATGGTGATGAGACAGAACGAGCATGTCCTGTGAACAAAGGTGTTGTAGCGTCAATCTTCTACAGCATCGCTGTAGGTCTGTCGAATTTTGATTAATCGTTGAAGGAGCAACACGGTGGCCCAGTGGTTAGCAAGGTTGCCTCACAGCAAGAAGGTTGCTGGTTCGAATCCCGGATGGAACAGGAGACATTTCTGTGTCTGTGTGGGTTTCCACTGTAAGTCTGGCTGTATATTAATACTTAAGGCTGATTTATACTTCTGCATCAAGCGCACGTATATGCTTATGCTCCGGAGCAGCCTTCGTGTGGTTGCATAGCCCTCACCATGGCTCATCTCTTAACAAATGGAACTACACGTCGCAACAACGCTTAGCGTGAGGTCAGCTTAGTAGCTATGCTGAGAGTGGGCAGTGCTGAGAGCCATGAGCCCGATGGAGGGAGTGTTTACAAGTGTCGAGTCCCATGAAGGAGCTCCAGATGTTTTCTGTTTACCTTATGATTACACGTCTGCCGGTTCCTGCCTCTGAATTAGCAAGTTTTAGCTACTTGTACATTAAGTTAGCATTCAGAAAAAAACAAAACACCCATGAAGAAACTCGATACAGAAGAACATAACCTACTGCCAGCTAGCGTTTCAGAAGTGTTATTGCAGAGCAACACAAACAGCATGCAGATAAATGCAGGACTACGTGCAATAAGCCAGCCTTTATTCTGCATAATCTTATTTTTCATCCATAATCAAACCCAATACATAAGCCCAAATAAAAATAAACAGTTAAATTAGGAGTTCATTGAGCTAAAAGTCACAGTTAATGGTTTGTTAATATCAAGAATTTTACCTTGAAATAAAGCGTTACCTTCTTTAAGTGGAGCAAAACTGTCTTTGGGAATACGAAACTATCAAAGTGCTGTAACTATTTGATCCCTTTGAAAGACATTTTTAAGAAAATCCCCAAATTTAAATATTCAAAACTTTATATAAATGTGTTTAACACTGTAATTTACATTAACTTTCAGTCATTTAGCAGACGCTTTTGTTCAAAGCGACTTACAAATGAGGCATTCAGCAATTCAACATGAAGAGGCAATACAGACAAAATTTGATACTTATATAAGGGAACTTATATGTTGTGTGTGAGTGTGAGTTTTTTCTAAAGTGCTCAAGTGTTTACAGAAGATATGGGTTGGAAGTTGTTGCTTGAATGATGTCAATAAATCAGCAGTCTGCATGCAAATGGGAAGATTGTTCCACCAGTGAGGAACATTGAATGAAAAGGTGTTGGAAAGTGACTTCCCCTGCGAGACAGCACTCACTTAGAGACTGGGAAATATTAATGATTTTATTTAATCGTATCGTATCATAATAACAGTTACATAGGGATTATCAGGGGGTCTGTAATACTTTAATGCAGGTTTTTGCATTCAAATGTGTCTGTTTTTAATATAATTTTGACAAATATGCACTCACTCACTTTCCTTGGGCTTTATCCCTGGTTTATCAGGGGTCACCACAGCCGAATGTACCACCACATACTCTGGCAATTGCTTTACACATTGGATAACCTTTCTGCCAAAACCTAGCACTGAGAGTACAACACTCACACACTTTTCCATTCATTCACTTGTTTTTGCTAGTATATGCTGCATTCCAGACAAATCAAGGAGATTCCCAACTTCCTACTTGGAAATAATATCTAGAACGCCACTAAAAGACCTATAAACTGCTGTTTGATCTTGTTTTTATTTGCTTATTGTGCTCACTTGTGCTATCATGTTGGCATAGCAGTCAATACAGCACCTTTTTCTGTATTGCCTTTAGAATTCAAATATAATTTGAGCAGAGGAAAGAAATCTGAATTCAGGTTTTCAGCCATATTGACAGCCCTACTAGACTGAAGGTCTGGGCTTAGACCGTCCCAGAAGCTGCATGTTTAAAACCCC